>NC_048435.1:18834698-19134698 GCF_004353265.1 Vitis riparia | reverse complement strand
AGATTTTGAAATTATGGATCAATTGAGAATGGAAAAGGGGTTTTTTAAAGATTAGGGATTTTGAATTTTTTTTACACGGAAAGACAATTTTACCCCTCAGACCCCTTTTAAAAAAACTCATAAGACCAAAGGCAAAACATGAACTTTATTCACCAAGGGATAAGTGGTATCGATCTTGGTGGATCGATCCAGGTTTCGTTCAAGAGCTCTCCGTGGAAAAAACTGTGCAAGAAACTTTTAACGATAATTTCTAAGTGTTGGAGCCAAGTGGTATCAATCTTGGTGGATCGATCCACATTTCGTTCAAGGACTCTCTGTCACAAGACTGTGCACACAATGGATTGATCCACAAACTTAGTAGATCGATCAACACCCTACTGAAAAATGACTTAGACAAAAAACTGACGATAACACATCAACAAGCTTTCCAAAAATTTAAAATTTTGATTCACCAAAGCTAAGATACAATAGAATGACATACTTATCTTTCAATCAAGGATTTAGAATTGATTCATATTGAACAAGAATGCTACCAAGAGCTTAACTTTAGACAAAATTAATAAACATAAAGATTGAAGAACCTTCCAAATTTATCAAATGAATAGGTAAAAAACAAATGATTATCAATATTCTAACAAGGAAGTTTAAGCTCAAAGAAGACTTACTCATGACACCATAAAATAGTGAGAATGTTAATTGTTTTCTACGTATAAACTCATATCCACTCATAAAGCAAAGAAAATTTTCAAGACACACTTTCTTCCTAGATAAATTCAAGATAATGTTCCAATAAGTCAATTTGCACCTCTCTTGGCCGGATTTTTGTTTAACACGGCCCATTCATACCCCAAAAAAAATTCATACCTCATTTGTTTTTCACATTGAGCATTGAAATGATTACACCAACGAGAGTTTCACCCTTAGGATCAATTGTTTTTTACTTGAGGATCACTAAAGTGGCCTTACCAACAACATAACATAAGGGATGTCCTAATTTTGCAATGGAGGCTTTTTAACTCTTGAAACATTGCCAAGAAGTCATAATCATTCCGGGAAGCTTAATATTTTTCTTTTTCTTTTCTTTTCCCTTTTCATTTTTTTTTTTAAATTTCAAAGAGAGGGCAAACAATTAAGGAAGAATAATCTTAAACACTCAAGGATATTCCGGGTGACTTTACTCACTTTTTAATGCTCATTAGATAAACATAAGTTTGTATTTAGACTATACAAAGCATTACTCACCATTTATGTAATCACAAGGTTCAACCATGAGCTATTACTCACTTAAAAGAAATGAAGCTAACCTTTTGTGGTTTATCTAATCAAAACAAAATAGCAAGGATTCAATATCATGTTTATCAATCAAGCCATGGAGATAAAAACATCTTGAAGCTTTTAAGATCATTATGAGTCAATTTAACTTTTAAACAAAAGTGTAAGCATGTCACTCTCATGAACTCAGCAAATGTTGAAAATTTATGAAAAATAAAGAAAATATTGAACCAAAACAAAAAAAACACCACCACAAGGACACTTTGGAACTTGAGAAGACACCTAGGACTCAGAGATATACAGGAAGAAATTCCTAGACAAGTTCTAGAGGTAGTTAACAGAGAGTATATAAACCTATGGGGCTCCTAAGTGATTCCAACATAGAAACATCCAAAGGTTTAGTAACATTGTTAGCAATTTGACCCTCTATAGGGAAAAAGTCTAGTGAAACAATCTTGCCTTCTACCAAGTCTTGAATGAAATGATGCTTAATGTCCACATGTTTTGATCTAGAATGAAGAACATGGTTCTTTAACCTATCAACAACATTGACATCATCAAATTTTCTCTCCCTATGAATCCTAACTTTTACAATGGGATGTTCTTTTTCATTTTGCAACAATCTATGTTTCAACAAGTGATTAACACATGCAATTTTAGAACTTTCACAAAAAAGAGAAGATGATGAAGGAGATTTTTGACTAACAACATAACAATTATCACAAGTTCTCAAGCTAATCATCACATATGCATCATTCAAGTCAAACATCTTGCAAAGATTTTGTGAAAATTGGACATTGAACTCATTCTCACACATTTGGCTTATGCTAATTAAGTTATCCTTTAAACCTTCAACATATAAGACCTCTTTAAGATTGGGAATGTTGGGGGCACAAATGGTACTTTTGCCTTTCAATTTAGCCACATTACCATCTCCAAAAGTCACATTTCCTCCATCAAATTCAGTGAACAAAGATTTATTTCCAGTCATATAATGTGAACATCCACTATCAAGATACCATGAGTGTGACTCACTATCTCTAAGTACGGTATGGACAACAAAACACTTCAACTCATTCTTTTTCACCCAAATTTGTTTAACATTTGAGACTTTTGTCTTTTCATTCAAAGTGTTTTCTTTCAACTCACCATTATGAGAAATCTTTAAGCTCTTATTGGACACTCTCTTATTCTCATTCAACAACCTATTCTTCAAAGTATGACATTCATTCATTAGGTTGGTCAACTTCCTTTGAAAATTATCAAACAATCTTGCATAACATCTATCAAAAGTATGTCCCATTTTTCCACAATGATTGCAATGAAACTTGATTTGAGATTGAGTTTTCTTATGAAATTATTTTTCACAAGGCTTAACAGAAACTATTTTACTACTACTTGGAGTAGCATTTCCACCAAGAAATCCAAAGCCTCTTTTATCAAAAGATTTACGCCCTGAATTAATAAGCTCATTAAGTCTTTTAAAGCTAGGATGTAACTCTTCCTTCCTAAGACTTAACTCTTTGATTTTCATTTTTCAACACATCACATTTTTCCTTCACTTCCAAATATTCATTTTCAAGAAATGCAATTTTATCAAGCAAGGCTTTCTTTTCCTCCTTTAAAACATCAATCTCATTGGTTAAAATCCTCTTAGAAGCCTTCCACTTGACTTGTTCTTGTTTAAGGCTCAAACACTCCTTATACAAAGTCTCATATGTTGTGTCAAAACTAATGTCATTATCATTGGAGTCACTTGACTCACTTAACTCACTTGAAACTTCTTTTAAAAGAGGTTCCTCATTGACACTTGCAGCAAAGGCAATGAAGTTAGTGCATTTCTCACTTCCATTGGATTCTTTTTCACTTGATTGATTAAATTCGAAGTCACTCCAAGTAACTTGCATGACCTTCTTATCCTTTTTCTTTGAGGGACATTCAAATGCATAGTGACCCTTTCTCCTATATTTGAAGCACTCAATTTTTAACTCATTTTTCACACCTTTCTCCATCTTTTTCTTTTTTCCAATTGAGTTCATCCATTTTTTACCATCATTTGTTTCTTTCTTGGCTTTTCTGAATTTCATGTACTTCTTGAATTTTTTTAGCAAACTTAGTAAGCTCACCCTCCGATATTTTCTCACCATCCTCACTTTAGGAACTTAAAGACTCTTCTTTAATAGCTTTTAAAACAATTCCCTTAGCTTTCCTAGGTAATACAAGAGTCATCTCAAAGTTTGGAGGGAACCTACAAGTTCATCTATCTTCAAGGAATCCATATCCTTAGACTCTTCAATGGCGGTGACCTTAGCTCTAAATCTCTCTGGAAGATATCTTAAAATTTTTCTAACCACCTTAGAGTTAGAGATGGGTACACCTAGATTAAAGCTAGAATTCACAATGTCCATCAATTTTGCATGAAATTCTCCAAAAGTTTCATGATCATCCATCCTAATGGTCTCAAACCTAGATGTCAACATTTGAAGCTTGGACACTTTCACGACATTAGTTCCTTCATGAGTCACTTGGAGGATATCCCAAGCCTCCTTAGCCGAAGTACATGTAGCAATCCTACGAAATTCATCCGTACTAATGACATTGAAGATGGAGTACATGACTCTAGCATTATTCTCACTTGCTTCATTTTCACTTCTATCCCATTCTAATTTAGGCTTAATAACATTAGTTGGTCTACTTTCTTTATCCAACGCCTTAGGTGGAGACCAACCAAATTCAACGGCATTCCAAACTTTTTCACTTTGCATTTTGAGAAAATATTGCATTCTCACTTTCCAATGAGAATAATTTTCGCCTGTTAAATTGGTGGTCTCCCAATGGAAGCTCCCTCTAGATGAGATTCCATGATTCAGATTCAAGGACCGAAATTGATTTTTTTTCTTTAAAAACCTGCTCTGATACCAATTGAAAATGTGAATCTCAATAATGGACTGCACCTAGAGGGGGGGGAGGGGGGGGGGGGGGGGGGGGGGGGGGGGGGGGAGCGGGCGAATAAGTGTTGTAAAACAATTTAAAAATTCTCCCGACAAAGATTACCTAACCTTACACTATCTCAATGTCAAAAAAACTTCTCTTCCAACAACTTTTCAACAAAGCATAACATCCACAAGCAAGAATGTATGCACCAACACTCTCCCAACAATTTGTAAATGCAAAACACATGCAAATGCTTCAACACTCCTCAAAAATAAATCAAAAGAACAATCATCTCCTCAACTCATATCAATTGACTCCATGATATCATTAAACAAAATGAACATAAAAATTATTAAAGACATTCCATGGATCATCACACTTATATCACCTCATATGTCTTCCATTCAACATGTATGCCCAAGTAATCAATGATACCAAAAACAGAAAATAAATCGAAGTGTAGAGTGAGAGAAAGAAACAATGAACACCGGATTTTTAACGTGGAAAACCTCCGAATATATCAAAAACCACGAGCCTATCACCGATTGAAAAACTCCACTATGAAGAATAAAAACTAAGTACAAGGTTTTACCTAGCTCAAACCAGACAATCCTTCCCGGACTATTTGACTAGTACCTTCACTTTTAGTTTCTCACATTCTTCTTCTAGAGCACACTTAGAGTCTGCACCAAGCTCAATCTTGGTCTCTTCTTGAATCCGCACAAAAAGAAAATGGGGTTTTGCACAAACCCAAATAGAATGAGAGATTGAGAGATTGAGATATGAATGAAGGAATGAATCAACCCATTTATTGCTCAAGAAAATCCATTAAAAACTAGTTTGGAAAACATTAAGAGAAATGGATTTGTTTTGCAATCAAAAACCCTAAATTAGGAAAACAAGATGAGAAAATGAAGAACACATGGAGTGGCTAAAATTACTACTAAACACACTTTAAGAGTCTGTTTGATAGTGATTTTAGAAAATGTTTATATCATTTTTAACAATTGAAAAATAAAAATTTTCAAATGTTAAAAAGATTATAATCGCTTCTTAAAATTATTATCAAATGGGCTCTAAGTCTCACTTTCCTTGGAGTCCTTTTGCATGGTGAGAAATTTTAAGAAAGTTAGAAAACTCATTGAAGGAGGTACAAGTCTTTATTCAATCGTCGGATTAACACATGTGTTAAGATGGGCTAATACATGGATAAACAAAGAGAAGTACATGCTTATTTGCTGTTAGTCAACCAACTTTTAATTAATTTCCCTAAACTTTCTCGAATTTTCCCATCAGGTAGGTAATGAGACTTGATGTATCAGTTTGGAACCAAGAAATTAAGTGAATTAACACCAAAATCTCTCGGGACAAAATTGACTTCTTAATGACTATGTTCATATTTTTTGTGCATAATTATATTTTTTTTCATTAGTCAAACTTATTCCAAATTAAGTGAAACTTAATGTGATAAATTCTTAACTAGTATAAGAATTTTTAAAAGAATTTGAAATTAAAAAAATTAAGCTTTGTTTAACTATTCGAATGTGGATGGGTGGAGAATGGTAAAGGAGCAGGATGAACATCATCAACTAGAAGTAGGAGATCGATAATAGTATTAATGTCTTACACTATGGCGCTGATGAGGGCAAAATCCGAAGGAAAATGAATTCATACTGTAAATCAAAGAATTATACTTCGGTAAATCCTACTCGGTAAAGGTGATGTCATCATAAATACATAACTTCTTCCAAAGACTTTTGTGAGTGTTTAGCTAGGTTGGCAATTTCGGACAAAATTCCTAAGTGTCCCCTAACTCGGCTTTCCAATTCTTCTTCGGACTACTTGACTTTGAATACTAAGACTTTGCTAAGAGGTTGAGATATGTAGCCGAGTGTATGGTGATTGAATGTGAATCAACCCGGGTTTTAATCTTTAAATGTATTGGAAGGTTGGGAGAAATGGTTTTTGGTGCAAGACTTTTATTCCCCTATTTCTGGATTGATCCAAGTGCAAGGGTGGACCGATCCAACTAATTTTTTTTTAGATCAAATCTCAACCATTATATTAAGGGCTTCTTTTTACACTTTAAAAAGCAATCTTCTCTCATTTTTCTTAAGAGTGACTGCAGAAAACGTGGAGAGAACAGCTTTTAGTCTTTTTAACACTTAAATTATAAAAAATTTCAAGTGTTAGAAATATTAAAAACGCTTTTTAGAATCACTATCAAATGGACTCTTAATATGTTTGATTCATTAACATGTCTAGTAACTTTTAAAAATAACTTAAAATTGAAAATTTGTTAATACTATAATTTCTCACACAAAAAATAATCCAAAATGATTATGTCAATTTCTCCTCTACGCATAATCATACTTTTTCAAATTTTAATCATTAGATAAATAGATTCAAAATAAAGTAAGATTTAATGAGTAGATGATTTTATGATCGTAATAATAATTGTTTGAAATTAAAAAAAAAAATATTAATTATCAAGAAATCTAAACCAAATTGATCTTAAAATACCATGATAGTGATTGGGGAGTAAATAATGAAAAACCTTGATTTACTTACATATTTTAGAAAAAAATGAATTATATTTTTTATGATCCATTTTAAATATATAATTATTGTTATTATTATTATTATTATTATTATTATTATTATTATTATTATTATTATTATGACTTACAAATTTCCAAAACATTATTATTTATTTTAATAAAAAAAATGTAATTATGGATTTCCTAAAATATATCTATATTTTATAATTTTTTTTGCAAAATATTATCATTTAAAAAAAACATAATTTAAGTTTTTCTTATTAATTTTATTATTTAGGAAATATATTACTAAATTATTTATTTAAATAATTATCATCCATTTATTTTGTATTTATTATTTATAATTTAATATTCATTTCAAAGTAGATAAAAATTTGTCAATTTTTAAAATATTATTATTAATTGTTAAAATTTTTAAAATGTTATTATTCATTTTTAATGCAATCATATAATTTTAATATTTATCTAAAAATTTGAAAATTTGAGGATTTTTTTTATAAAAGATAAAAAAAAAAAAAAAATAGAAATTGTGCATTTACTAATATGGATAGATTTGCAAAGTAGACAAAAATGGATATTTTTAAGCATGAAAAGCAAGTTAATTTTTAAGGCATGTTGTGAGAAGGATTACTATTGAAAAAAAAAATGTACATGTAAAAGTGAAAAGAGGGGCCTATATTGATTTATTCATTAAAAAAAATAGTATCATAACATAATTTTCTAAAAGAATAAACAAAGCACAATTGCTTGTGACAACTAAAAACATCTACTAGGTTAATCTACGCCTACTACAATGAATGTTGAGGCAAGCAACAAAATTACTAGCGGAACATAAAGACAATGAGATTAGGGATGAGAATAGGGTTTTTCGGGTACCGACCCTACTCACCCCCAATGGGAGGGGTTTGAAATTTAAATAAATTGGTTAAAGATGAGTTTTGGATTTTTTTTTATTTTTTATTTAAACCCGAGACAATTCAGGATAGGTTCGGGTATTACCTTGTCCCACTCTACCTCAATTATATATAAAATTAATTTTAAAAATTAATTTAATTTAATTTTTATTTTCAAGTTTTAAATATATAATAATCATAATAATAATAATAATATATTTTCAACAACATAAGTTATAAAAAATTATAATATTTTAATTCTTTATAAAATATATTTATTCTAATGTAATTAAAAAATTAAAATATTTTTAAAAAATACATAAAAAAAAAATGTTAAATGGGGTAGGGCAGATATGAGAATTTCTCATACCTACCCACCTACCTCATTTAAATTTTTAAATATGATAGAAATGAGAATTATTTTAAATAAACAAGGTGGGATTGGGATTGGGCGATCCATCTTGAACTCGTTTCATTAGCATCCCTAAATGAGATATTTTCCAAATGATCAACCTTTAGTTGCATCTCATTAATTATTGATACTCAATTTTGCACCAAAACATGGATGCATATTATATAGAACATGACCATCATAATACACAAAATTGGTGGCACATTATCATGCTAAGATGGTTAATAAGAAGTCACTTCACGATTCACACTAGCTTTTTTATAATTTATCGAAATGATTTACACTTTTTTAGAATGATGGATTTGGGTGAGAGGGGATTAAGAGTGCATTTAACAATGTTTTTTTTAAAGTGTTTTTAGTGGTCCTCTAAAAACATTTTTGAGGGAATCACTTATCAAATATTTCTCTATATTATAAGTAACTTTTCAACTTTTAAAAGTGTCTTTTAAAATGATTTTTGAAAAATATTGTCCAACAGACTTTAAATTAGAAATCAAGTAAAAATTCCCTATGCTTTTCCGAATGCATACAAAAGAAAGGATTGTTACTCAAGTTAGGGGTACTAAAGCATGAAGGGTCCAACAATGGGCCTTGATGTTGGGTTTGTGATACTACGCTTTCAACATGTTATATGGTTCTTGATTGGGTGATTAAATAGGAAGACTTCCTAGCTGGTCCCAGCACGTACAAATCAAAGCCCCACCCATGTGGACTGGGTTGAGAGAGGGCGAACCACTTCTCAGGGTGAATGCTGTTGTCGGCGGCATTTTCTCTAAAATAGTCCGCTAATTGTATGACTACATTCATCATTTTTTCCTAACTTTATTGTCTCTTTCAAAAGAGCCCATGAATGAAGGGTTGAGGAGTCACTTTTGGGGAAGTTTTCTCTGGAATTTTCAAATCCATCCCATATCTTACAAACCCATTCTTTGAATTCTCCATATTTGAGATCTTTTAGCTAGAGAGCCATTGCCATTCTCATTCATCTAAGAACTTAATCTAAGCATAGATTTTAAAAATTAATGACGTATGACTCAAATATTGGTTACTTCTCATTATTGGTATTGAAAGAGTTCTTATCATATATTAAAATTGAAGCCCTTCTACGATACATCAGAAATTGAAAGAGCCTATGACAGCAATGAAGAAAGAAAAAAAAGAATAAGCTTTAGCCTCCATAAATGGAGACATCCACCCTCTCTTGCTTATCCCACTGTAGATCTCTCCCCCCTCCCCACACTCCTCATTTCCTTTACTCTTTGAAGAACTTCCCTTATTGATATGTCAAATGCATCTTCAATTGTCTCCAGCTTAGAACTTGGATTGGCATATATGATCTTAGGGATTAGGCTTATTACTTCCTCTCTCATGGCCAACATTCTCTGTTCTGGAATTCCAAGCAAGACTTTCTCGATGCTTACTATACCCTCTCTTATGTAATTCATTGGAATGAACACGGAATACTTTGTATGCTCCTTGGGTAAATGCCACAAATACTGCCTGTAAGCAGAAACCGGATGGAAGAAAACAGGAATGCAGCCTGCCAGAATCGAATCAAAAGTCGATCGCCGAGTGAATGAATCCCCTGTAGGCTGTAAGCAGAAGCTAGAGTTTTGAAACATCTGCATCACATTAATCGTCTTGCAGTTGTTCTTCTTATCAAATGCACAGTCCAGCAACTTGCATTTATCCCTTGAAGCTCGACACTGATCCATCATCTCTCCCCGAATAGAATCCCCATCTTGAGGTCGATCCGCCCCTGCAAAGGAGAACAAGTACTGCCGTCTCCTTCTCCTCATCCTATCCTGCCATTCAAACACCTCACTGTCATGCGAAGGATGGAAGTATGTCGGATAGGGTATTCCAAAGTCATTGTCTGATCCGTGGCTGGATTCGATCCCGAGAATAGTCATGTTCTCTGATTCAGGCAGCCTCAAAAAATTGCTACCCCAAAAGGATTCGTTGTTAGGCATTCTCCTGAAATCCCATGTAACCCTGCCCACAATCAAGAAATGATCCTTACCCCACATGCGTTTCCACTCGGGCTGCTCTACTAAAAACTTGATCAGATCATTAGAAACAGCATCTCTGACTGATGCGTTGAAACCCCAAAGGTGTCGGCTGATTTCAAGGCCAGCATAAAACGGCACGTATACAGCAGAAGCCATGGCCGAATCGTTAGTCAAGCACTTGTAGTCCTTCATCCTGGTACGGAAAATCACTTCCAGAAGGAACTGGTCTGTGGCAAACCAGCTCTTGTTTGGAAAATCATCAACATCTCCAGAATTTGAAAGCTGGGGACCAAGTCCCGAGTTGGATAGATACTCGCATATATCATACCATTGATTAATGGAATGGCAATCCTCCAGAAGGTCATCGTTGAATCGACTAGGAAGATTATGAACATAAATGTATTGACCCACACACTCATCTACTATAGGATGAATTTGACCAAAAATTTTAGGGGCTCTGGCTGAAAAATTGATGAGTACTCCTTGTTTTAAACCACAAAAATCAAAGAACAGCGCTGATATGAACAAGAACAGACAGAGAGGCAAGAGAACAGACCAGAATTGATTGAGGCACTTCCCAGCGACTGTTTTCTCCATCTGCTTCCAATGCCCTCTTACAGACCACATCCTTCACTGGTACATCTCAAATCCCTACATCAAAACCCTGAAGGATTGCACAAAACCCCTCTCCAAAGATCGAACAAAAGAATTAAATATGAGAGGGAGGGTGTGGCTGTGAGCAGGTTTGTCAATAAAAATTTCATGTTTACTCAAGCACGGAAATGCTAAAAATGTAAAGGGAAATCCTTGTATTAATTGCCTGGGGATTCATTGGCCCTTTTTTCCATTTGTATTTATTATATTTATGGTTTTACATGGACGCCATTATGGAAGGTTTTTTTGGTCTTACTCAACCTTTAATTTGGTATTTTAAATATTTTATATAAAAAAAAATAGCAAAGGAGAAATTAATTATAAACCAATCATTTTAAGTCAAATTCTAAAATTACATTTTTATAAGAAATATATATAAAAAAATTAAATATTATAATTATTAATTATTTAATCTTGTTATAATAAATAAGTAAAATGGATTTGAATAAATATATAAAAATAATTTATTAAATTCAAACTTATTTTTATTTTTCTTTACTTTTTATTTCCTTTTATTTTTCATCTCTATTTTCTTTTTTTTTTACATTTTGCTTCAAATTTTCTAAGAACCAAACATAACCTTAATTGTAGAATTAATTGCTTAAAATGGTGAAATAACCCTCATATTTGTAAATTTAATCTCTTTCATATTTTTATTTAAAAGGTAATTCATTTTTGACATAAATGTCATTAACTATTTCAAGTATTTACACATATATTTTAAAATAAAGTTATTTTTATAAATAAAAAAAAATAAGGATATTTTTATCAAAATGAGATCAAAAAATAATAAATGGTTAGATTTTTAAAATTAGATTTTTAATGACCCTTTTAATCAAATAGTCATGATCCATTTTTATAATTATTTTAAAAAATGTATAAATAAGTAATTGAGACAGTTTTAATCCAATAAACAAAGGAGTATAAAAGTAATTGTAAATTATTTATGAAGAATTAATGGATTTTAATTATCACTATTAATTTGAACAATCCCATTTATATTTTTTTCCTTATTAAGAAAATAACCCATTAATTATTTCAAGCCTTTTCCCACAAGCCTCTCTGTCTAACCACTTTTATTTAACTTCCCTATCCTTCTGAACTGAATTTTGTACTTTTCTGGTCTTTTCTCCACTCACTTTTGTAATCTTTTGAAAATCATTCGGACTTGAGAGTTTTTCCTTTTGGACTTTTGTCATTCATCCTCGTGTTTGTGTTCCTTAAATTGATTAGATCCATACTTCACGTTCTAATTTTACTATAGGAAAATGTTTTAATTGTCAAATGATTTCATTTCAATTTCAATTTTTAAATTTAAAATCATAATTAATAATCTCCCGTCGATATTTAAAGAAAATATCCACGAGAATAAAAACAAATCCTATTCTAATTTTTTATAATTACATAGGGTGAAACTATGTACCAAAAAACAACTTTTCAGTGTCATACCTCCACATATTATCTAATGGGATATAGCCACGTGTATAAAATATAATAAAAAATTAAATAAAACCTATTAAAATGAATGATCAAAATCCCCTCTAACATATCCAATGGTCTAAAATAATTCTTCGTACCATAGAATTCTCCATATATTAATAATAAATTTGAATTTTAGATTATTTATTTTATAATCTTATTTTAAATCTGTAAATATATAATATCTGCCCATGGTGGGGTGAGACTGTGCCCATGGATTTAGCCCCTCGGATTTGTATACATCGACAACGGACTTAGCCCTACGAGATTTGCCCACAACGTCTTCAGATCTTCAGGGACAGGATATTTCCACTGGCCTACTGTTTCCGTAATTAACTCCCAGCTTTCTTAAATTATTATCTATTTTTATTTATTTTTAAATAAAAATTAGTTTTTATTAATTAAAATATACTTAATTACAAAAATTAAAAAAAAAATGAAAGAGAAAAATGATAAATTACAATTTCATTATTTTTTATGGGTAAAGATGCTTGGTATTTATCCACTATCGTGGAAAGCATGGTTTTGAAAGGTTGATTAAAGAAGGAATCAAAGTTGCTTAGTGCGGCGTGATTAAAGGAGTCTAGGGCTCTGGGATGTCGGTAGAAGGTGGTCTCACGGATCTCAACCGGATTCCTTCTATCAACCCTCATAATAAGGGTGGGGCAGTGTCCCTCCTTTGGTCCACCCCCCTGCGGCAGTCCAGTCAACAAACAAGTTAAAAATCAAATTCTAGCAAAAGCCCCTTAACAAAGGGAAAGGAAGGGCCCACCAAAAATGTGTGATGAGGGGCTTGGTCCAAAAGGAAGATCATCCTCAGGGGCCTCACATTTTCCTTATATATTATGAAGTGCAATTGTGGCTCTAAGTAAACCCTAGTTTAGAGATTAACCTCAATTAAAGTGAGACGATTATCATTGGCAAATAAGAAATGTTTTATTTGTTGAGTATTTGAGATAATGTTGTGTTCACACGTGGCGAATTTTTTGAAACCATTGCTTTTGAAAATTTTCATTCTTTAATAATATTTTAAAACTTGTTTATCGTTCATGATTCTAGGATTTCAATATGTGAAAAAAAGAGGTAAGATTAATATTAAAGATAGTTGACTTTCTCGAGTTTCCTGTTACAAAAATGTATAATCCAAACGGTTAGAAATTATTGTTGGCAAAATGGTGGATTGTTTCGATGTTTGAAGTTGTTGAGATTCTAATATGTTTTCATCTCAATGTCAACTTAAATGATTTTGGTTTTGAAAGCGATATGAGATCTAGAAAATGATTAATTATTCAAAAAAAAAAAAAAAAAAAAGACAATTAGGAGAGGTGATAGACTTTGTGTAAGCATTCCATAACTTCGCGTACGTTTATCTTTCTATTATGCAAGATGATCCACTCTATGGCTAAATTTCTTTACCTTTATAACACTTAAAACTTATTCTCAGCACCGATGGCATGATTTTGAAATAGGAAGAAAATCTCAATTTAATTGAAAAATTAACTTTTACTCACTAACCAATTTATACCATAAGAAATAGTGTTATTGAAGAACATTGAAAGGTAATTAATCTCTTATTCCCCTATTTGTTTTTTGTAAATAAGAAAAGCTTCTTCATAGATTGACATAGTAACACAAGTACATTTTTCTAGTTTAAGCATTCCTATAATACAACATATAACAAAGAAACATCCTAATGTAGCTTATAAATGGTCAATACTTTGTTGAGCGCATATCTAGCCACATACCTCAAATCTTCATGTCAAATTACAATATTCCATCACAATAAACAACTTCATTTGCATTTCAAAAAATAAACTAAAAGGGAATGTAACATAGCTCAGTATGGATAGGTTTTCCTTATTGAAAATTTAAGTCATTGATATGTCACTCATAACTATATATATATTATTGCTAGTACTTATTTGTTTGCTAATGAGAAAATCTATGGGATTGTGTAGTAGAAAGGGGATTAATAACATAATAATTTGTATCTAGCAAGAATGGAAAGATTTAAAGACATGAAGTGAGCCTTTTAGCACAAGAAAAGAAACCTTAGGAAGTTTGGGCATGTACATATCAACAACCACATGGCACAACCGTAGAAGAGGAACAAGAGAGCTAATCAACAATCATCGCCATGCTCTTAAGGAACCTACCATGCTACAAGGCATTAAATATGAGTAAACCTGCATCATCATTATCCTAATTATGGGCTAGTGTTGAAAGTAAAAAGATCACCATTGAAGAAACTTGATCCAAAGGATGGGTAAAATGTCAACATAATGGTTTCACCCCACATTTAACTATTAAATCATAAATACCATGCCATAATCATCACTAAAACAATTAAAACATTAATGAGAGACATAATGAAATCATTAAAGGCCACAAGTAACCAATATAACCATTAATTTCATACACCTCAAGCGTGGCACAACTATAAGAAAAGAATCTCACCAAGAACAATGTATAGACACAATAAGTTAATCATCTTTTTTATTGTTTTGTCTTCCTTTTCCTTTTAACTAACTTGATCTTCCAAGAAGGGTTGGACTTAGCGACCCTATCCTATCCTTTGTTGTTTTCTTTATTATGTCTCTTTGGATTATAGGAGGTGCTTAGCTCACATTCTCAAAAGGAGGACAAAATAGATTGGCAATGTTTGTGAGAAACAAACATACAAAACCTATACTTGAGCTAAGTTAATCATGGTACAAACACACACTATTAGTTTATGCCACCAAGTAATACACCAATGGCACAGATAAGAGAGTAAAGGGAAGAGATGGAATGAAAATTCCAAAGGGAATCAAAAGAAACAAGATCCTGGCTAGTAGAGTTAAGAGGCACAATGAGAATCTTGCCTAAGAAAACATCAACTATGACAGAATCTTCATAAGGCCAATCACTAACAAAGCCACCCTAAGTCGAAGCTCTCTTACTAGAGCCATGTTAAGAAGACTAAGCTCGAAAGAACCTGTTTATTTGAAAGAGAATTAGTTAACTCAAAATGAACATAAGAAGTCCTATACCACAAGGAGAAAAGTAAGAACACATTAGGTCTCGGCTCAAGTGTTCAATATGATAATAATACTGTTAGGATGGAGTTTATTGATTATTTAATAAAGTTTCAATTGCACTTTAATCTATCCTTATTTTATGCATTGTATTTTATGAGCATTCTATCATGCATCTCTTACATTGAACATGACTTAGGTGTATAAAGAGTTACACAAAAGATCTAAGTCACGAGTTTCTTACAAGTAGATGACTTGCTCATAGTCGATTCATGGACTTAAGCAATCCATTTGAGATTGTAGTCCACTACCTCCTAAGTGGAGGGATGACTAGTCTTGACCATTGAGATGCGTTTCCTATGGTGGGTGCATTAGTATATATAGTTACATATTGGATAAAACTTACGGTGAGTCATAACCTAAGGTTATTAAGTAGTCATGACTTCACCAAGTTATCATATTGTATTGTCTATCAACCTTAAGAAAACACCGAGTTTGTGCCAAAGTTAGTAGTGGCTTTAACCTATAGATGAGTGACCGAACTTCACTGTTGTACCAAAATACTTAACCTTTTTACGTAGCAACTCTGGTCAAGAAAAATTAGAGAAAGAGTTACTATGACTTTTGTAATACTCTGGGTATCGTCCTCAATGACCAACTTATGGAAATTGTCAATACTTGAATAAATGAATTGCTTTTGTTTAAATCCTAAATTGAAAAACAATTTGGGAATTATTTTTTATGAAATGAGATTGAGTGAATGAAACTAAATTAATAACATACTAAATATTGATTTTTAATTCAATCGATTCAAGTTTGGGGTTTTCCACAATCCAACTTAAGGTATAGAAATAGAGAGAACAAGGGTTTCTTAAGTAAAGTGATCTTAGAGTTTTGGGATCCTTGGCCGCTTGCAGTCAACTTGAGTTCTATAACTAAAATTGCATCTAACACCTAATTTTACTTTTTAAAACATATTCCTAAGACCATCAAATGAATGAGACTGATTACTAGTTTAAGATTTGGCTTTTTAACCCTTCATACTCTTTATAGCTTTGTTTTGAGGTAAATAACGATAGAAAAAACGAGCATAACCAATGATCAAGAATTTTCAAGAATCACTAGTATCGGGTAATAACCTACTCTATCATTCTCTAAACTAACTCACAAGGATAGGATAAAAATTTTTGATAAATTGTCACCCAACCAATAATTAATCTCATTGTTATAATAATTTACCCATTGTCCCTATAGGTTTCCTAGCCCTTAGGTTTTCATGTTTCAAGCCCCAAGTTGGCTTCTTAGCCTCTCATGGGGGTGATGTCACATTCACAATTCATAATAGGGTAAAAAATCATTATTTGAATCAAAAGAAACTAAAATATATATATATATATATATATTTAATAAAGAATAAAAAGAAAACAAACCAAATTTTTCATCTTCTTCCACTTTCAATGTCCAACTCTCCGGAAAAACATCCAAGATCCCCAAAACATAGAATCAAGAGAGTTTATATAATATCATCAATTACCTAACATATGGCACACTCTCATTGGCCACTTATTACAAAAATAATTATCTAAAATGATTAAAAAAATAATAAAATGATGATTTCTAGTCGTGTGGGGTCCACTTAGGGCAAATAGAGTGCCCTAGATGCAATTCTCAAGGTAAAGGAGGTGAAACATCAAAGTGGAAGCTGGTGAATTCGAAATTGGGGTCATTTCGAATTGGACTTCGAATTCATAAGTTAAATTTCGAATCATATTGAAATGACTCCTCAGTTTTATATAGTTGTCTTCAAATGGCTATAACTTCCTCACTTCAACTCCGATTTGCACACCGTTTAAAGTGTTAGACTTCTGACTTCCCAGGATTTGAAATGATATATAATATGTCTAAAACATACTCTATAAAGTTCTTAAAATTTGTCCTCAAATTCAGAGTATATGTTGTCACCATATTTTGAGTTATAAATTTCCATGCAGCTGAATCTTGCTCCATGCCTCATTTCCCATGTTTTCTTGCCTTCTTTCTTACTCCATAATGGTCATTTCTCATCTTCCAAACTCATGATATCCTCATCTTGCCTTTTCTCATGGTCTATGAGTCTTGACTCACTTATTTACTCATTTAATCCTTTCTTGATCTTTCAAAATCTAAAATGATTCAACTTACACCCTTTTCTTCCCTTGAACCTAAGATAAATCTCTAAGTGTAAGTTAAACTCATGTCTAGGGCCTTAACATATATTTAGGTCAATTTGGGTGATTTGAATGTCCTTTGGTGCACAAATCATATCGAATATGTGTCATTAGAGCACATACTTTGGCTCCAATTAGTGAGGTCCTAAAGTGTCATATATTTCTTATGGATTCAATCATTGTTGATAGAATTCGGTATCAATAGGTATTCTTAATAGAAACACCATCATATTTCATAGGTTTGAAACAATGTGTCTGCTTGGATAATCCTAAGGATGTGCATTCAAGTAAACTATGGTCATAGTAGTTCTTTAAGTAGAACTTAACATAAGCTCTTTGTAAGTTAGGATATATCAATTTACCATACTATCAAAATATTTGTAACTTAAGGATGGTAGAGGTTTGTGAACCCACGTTTTTCACTTGCGTCCCCACTCGACGACGAGACTCGTTTTTTATTTATTTGTGAAAAATTGATTTTTAGAAAAAAAAAAAAGACTTGGAGTCACCACTTATTTTAGTTTTATTTTTTAAGGGGAAAAAAAATAAGAAATAAAAACCCTAATTGTAACTCCTGAAGGAAAAAAAACAGGTACGTGAAAAACCAAGTCTGGGTTTGAGGGTTAGGTTACCTATTGAGAAGGTACGATGGTGAACCATAATATCCCTATAAGCGCATATACATACGATCTCTACTAAACAAAATAAGGGAATTATGACAATTAATTAATTAATTGTAGATACCAAGATTAAAGGAACAAATCAATATACACAAAAATGATAATAAAATCAAGTTACAAGAATGCACAAAATATATGACAAGAGAATTATGCAATATGATTTATTGAACTAAATAAAAAAGATATTTCAAAAGAATTAGTTTTTTGAAAATTTCAAAGGATTTTATTAAAAACAATTTTGAATTAATCATTTCAATTTATTTATATACAAAAAAAAAAAAAAAATTCAATCTATTTTCTTCAAGTGATTTGATTCAATTCCATTTGTATTCTACGCTTATTGTATCAAAATAATTTATTACAAAAATTTAATTTGGCAACAAAAATTATTTTTACTTGCTTTTACTAGAAAAAGAATGAACTTTGTTTACAAAAATATTTCAATTTGATTTTATTCAAAAGGAATTAATTTCTTTACAAAGAAAATATTTTCAATCCAATTTCATCAAGAAAAAATATTTCTACAACTTCCATTTACAAATTCAATTCTTATTAAAAAAAATTATTTAAGGTCTTTACCTACAAAAATTACTTTTAATTCCATTCTACTTAAAGAAAGAATTTATTTATTTTTTTTAAAAAAAACATTTTTTTGAACAATTTTATCTAAAATTAGCATTTGGGACAATTTTATTTTTTTAAAAAAAAAAAAAAAATTTGAACATTTTTTTATTAAACAAAGAAATTTTGGGACAATTATTATTAAAAACAATTTTCTTGGATTTTTCTAAAAGCATTTTTCTAAATTTTTATAAAATAAAATAAAACTTTCTTTTATTAAGAAAAAATGTTTTATAACTATTATTTTATTAAAACATGTTTACTGAATTGTTTCTCTTATTTAAACAAAATTTCTGGTATGTTCGATATTCTATTCTGCACACAACTAATAAACATATAAAAACGAATATTTATAGAAACCAATAAAAATAAAACTCAATGGTAGTGAGAAATAAAACGTGTACCCAAATAAGTTTACAAGGTTACAACAAGTTCAATGTCTTCCTCTAGCTTTTCGAGTCTCATTTTCTTTTATGAAATTTTGTGCTTCATATGTCATAAATCTGTACTCAGCCAATAGAATTGCAGAATGGGTCCATGCAAAAACAAAAATAACTCAAATGTAAATATCTAGAAATATATAAAGTTCATAATAGATATTCAAGCCCAAATTCAAACTTCGAATTAGCTTAACAAATTTCGTCAATCAAAATGTGCCCAGATTAGAAAATATAATCGAAAAAAAATATTTTACATGTCATAGGCCCTAATCCAAAATTTCCAAATTAATAATCAAAATATAAGCTCAATTAATCAAACTCAAAACATGATAAATTAAAATAAATTCCATTAGGGTTAAACTTAATATCTCATAATTCAAGTCTAATTTAATATACAAAGCTAAATCAACAACCAAAATCAACCCAATTTAATATGCAAACCCACATCCAAAATATACCACAACATTATATCATGTCCAAATTAAATAATTCAAATGAGCACAACTATATAAATTATCAACTAATTTAACCCAAATTAGCGAATTCCAAATTAATTCATCAACAATAAATTAGCTCAAATTTCATATTAATTCTCCAATAACAAATTAACCCAAATTTCATAATAATTAACAAAGCCCAAGTTTCTTATTAATTCAATAATTCAAATCTCACAAACAACAATTACTATTAAAATCAAATAAAATAATAATAATAATAATAATAATAATAATAATAATAATAATAATAATAATAATAATAATAATAATAATAAGAAAAATAAGATTAATATATATAAAAATGCGTAAACGGGCTTACACTTGTTTTTTTTTAAGATTCTACGGGCTGTCAGAATTGCTCGCCATCGACAATTTGCCAATAGTGAAGTTGAAGAGAGAAACAAAAATAAAAATAAAATAAAATAAAATGAAAAAGAAAGAGAATGAGAGGAAAAAAAATGAGAAATGATGGTAAGATGAAAAATGCAGGGAAGGGAAGGTGGCCCCGATTGCCGGAAATGGTGTTGTCGACAGTAGCTCATCGGTGATGACTGGTTGGCTGTGGGTATGGAGACGAGTTTTGTGGGGAAAAAAAATAGAAAATGGAAAAGAAATGGAAAAGAAAAAAAAATAGAAAGAACAAAATGGGGGACATGTGGCAGTGTGTGGGAATGGCTATAGGAAGAAAGAAAAGAGAGAGAAAATTTGGAAAAAAAAAATTGGGTCGCACCAAAATCCGAAGAAAAAATGAAAATGAGAAGAGAATGAAGAGTAAAGATATGAGAGTGGATGGGTCTCTTGACGTGAGTGGTATGGCCAAGAGAGAGAGAGTGGGTGGAATGGTTGGGAAATGTATGGAAGAAAAATAAGAGAGAAGAGAGAAAAAAATAAAAAATAAAAAGAAATAAAAGAAATAATATAATATAATAATAATAATAATAATAATAATAGTAAAATAATAAAATAAAATAAAACAATATACAAAATAATAAAAACTAATAATTAAATGGTGAGTGGTCCAAAAATATGATATGTAATCAGGATTTAAATTTAAGGATAAATTTGACTTCAAAATTAATGTAAAAATGAAATTGGGACAAATTTTGGGGTCTACAAGGTTATCTTGAGAGGTTGATAACTTTAACCTTGTTAGATTAAGGACACCATATCATGGGGAGACTATATACAACGAATAGTAAGTTACAAATTTGAGCACTTATTGTCTCATTATTATTTACATAGGGTAATGGAATGCACTTGATTCTTTGTTGTGGGATGTTGAATTAACTTTAGAATTAGATTTTGAGGAAGCCAGTACTGTCCTATGGGTCTCAAAGGTCCACGCTCAAGCTTATATACCTTGATGATGTGGTTTATAAGGGTTCATCATCTCTTGGTTCACTTATGTGTATAAGGGTGTTTTAGTAATTTCATAAGGTTGCACAAGGGTTAGTGAACGATATCTTTATATTAAACTAAGTGATTAATTAGACGACTAGGTTGGGTTAATTAATTAATTAGGACCCATTTTAGACTAGATTAAGTGACTCAAGCCCAAGGTGGACTTAAGTCACTTAAGCTTAATAGGAACCTTATAAATATCCCCTTATGAGTTAAGATTTCAGTTTTCTACCACCACTATTATCTACATTCCAAGGAGAGAGTCATAACTGCCACCCTCCAAACTCTCACCATTTTAGTGCTTAGCATGAAAGGAGAGTCATCTAGTGAAAGATTGTGAGTGTATGAGATCTTCAACAACATCGCATTTGTTTTTCACTACAAGGAAATGATTTGGGAACATCCAAATCATTGGTAAGCATTCTAATCTTATTATCTAAATCATAGAATTATTTTTTAATGCATGTATTCCGTTGTACATAGTATTTAGATAATCCTAAGGAATTTTGAATGCACCAAACTTGATTTTGGGATAAGGAACGAAGTAATTCAGGATTCTCTATAAATAGTATCAAAGCTCTAGATTAAGAAAAAACATGTTAGATCCCTTTTAGGTTGTACTAATCCTTGTTTTACAAGGTTTATTATTTATTCCATGGCCAAAGGGATGACTGTATGTACATGAAATTTTATTATATATGAATATGATGATTATATATTATGGTCGTTTGTTAGATTTGTTTTTATTGATCTTTAGATAGATTGTAAACCCCATGAGGGGTATAGGTTTTTGTGTTCATTGTATTTTTATTTTATTTTATTTTATTTTGTAAATTGGTTTGTAAACTCTAAATAGTTGGAGTATAGATTTTTATGTAAAAATATCAATCTATGTAACTCATGGAAAGTATGGATCATTCTAGACAATCATAAGGCGTTCCTACACATTCCCTTACAAGAAAAATGAGTCCTTTTGGAGAAAACAATGGTCGAAGATGTAGAAATCCATCATCGAATTATGCAAATATGTAATATCACTTGAGAAGTTAGATTCAATGCTTTCATAATCAGATCAGACATTGAACCAAAAAAGTTACCGACTCACAGTTCGTTGGTTGGACTGGTGGTTGAACCGCGGTCGAACCATGGTCGAACTAGTGATTTCATAAATTTATAATTTATATTTTATTTAAAATTAATAATATTTGTAATATTATTTATTCATTTTTATATAAATGTATTAATATTTTAAATTTATTAAACAAAATATATACAATATTACATATGAAAATATATTGAAAATGGAAAAAAAAAAAAACATGTATTTAAATGTGAAAACATATTGAAAAGAAAAAAAATCGTATTATGTAATTTTATATATATACCTATGTAGTTGTTCCCAATTAGTTTTCTACACAAGCAAAGGTGTAGCACAGTGGCGAGATTATCCTACTATAAACTTGAGGTCCTCTATTCAAGCTTCTTTGTTGCAACAACAAATCTTTTTTTTCTTTAAAGCCCTTCACATTAATCCCACATTGGAAATGAGACGAAATATGAAGAGCTTTATAAACCTTTTCCACAAACCAAATGGTTGTTGGGCCATGGGGCTCATTGTATGACATAATAGCCCATTTTACAAGAATAGGAATGGGTTAGAATATTAGGTTATGAGGGAAATTTGGCCTATTTTGCAAAAATAAAACAAGTAACAAGTGGTGGTCTTGACTCGTCAAGCTCACGCAGTTCATCGATCCAATCGTTGGTTCAAGCGGTTTGAAACCAGCCCAATGGGCAGACAGGTCAAAAAGGGGAACTAGACCAAAAAGGCCACTGGTCAACGGTTCAACTGGTCTGACCGGCCAATCTGGTCTGATTTTTAAAATAATGGCTACATTAACTCTCCAATGATCGCAAGTAGCCATCAATCGCTCAAGTGCTTGAAGTTGTATCCAACGCCCAAAGTTGTTTTAAGTGTTTCTAGCGGCTTATGCGTCATATTGAGGGTTTTTAAGGGTATTTTGGGTCTTTTTTAAGGCCACTAACCCTATTTTTGTTGTAGGCTTATTTTGTTATGTTTGGATCTTAAAAATCCAAATATTTGGGTTACTAAATAAGTAATAAGATCCCTACGGCCATGGGAATCTCACTTTTATTTTTCCTTTTATGCTTATCATAGGAAATCTAATTAAAAGATTTTTCAAAATGGTAATTTTGGATTTTCTTATAGAAAATCAATTTTCATGGGGATTTTTTTCAACATTATTTATTTTAGAATTGGATGTTGTTATTATTGGATTGCCATTCCTTTTGGAACTTTCCTATTGTTTTAGGTTAGATGGTTTTCCAAACTTTCCAATCCTAAAAGAAAGAGAACAACACTAAGATGGTCCTCAAAGTTTTTCCACCTTAAGTGAAGGAACATAACACTAAGTTCTTCAGGCTTTATCCCCATAAGAGAAGAAGAACTATATTTGGAAATGAATGTTCAAGGATAAATAATATTAAAGTAATTCCTATTTGGCACTATCATTCCAATTCAAGTAATAAATAAGGATTTTGGAAAAATCTCATGATGGATATTTTAAGAAGCTTACCTAAATTTACTTAAAGTCTTTTATTTCAAAATATTAAGTGAGAGAGAATCATAGGCAAGCCCACAACCTCCAATATCAAGCTCATCTTGATTTTGGATCTATCACCATCCTAAAGATGGGATAATCTAAGGAATCAAGACATAGACTATACTTATTGGACAATACCATATATGTTTGTACTGGGAGTAGTCAATTCAAAAGATGGAACTTTTCACTCGATAGCATTGATGACGAGGATCTTGGTTATACACTTGACTTAAACATAAAGTCATAGAATCACCTAAAGTGGTCCTACTTGCATATGCTGAAAGTCGAACAAAAAGGTATGTTAATTAATACCTTAGAACAACCTTTTAAGGTTTAAGGTAGGTTGATAAATTAAAGAGGGTTTCTATCCTAGTAATAAAAATCATGTCCTACCTAAAGTAGGCTTAATTTTTGTGACACTAGGATACCTTGCATAGATATATGTATTTGAGTGAACTACATTTTTTCTAAATTTATTATGATCTTGCCTTAAATGATCAGTTTCCTTTAATAATCTAGGGAATGTTTTATTTGTTACAAGAATCATGTCTTATAACCCTATCACCCTTATTCTCAGTGATAATAAGTTGAACATACATAATTATGTTGGTTGGAAAATAATCTTAGACATAGTGCTCACTATAGAACAGTTGAAATGGGTAAGTCAGGAGTTTGCTCCACTTATTCCCAAATCATAATGATTTTTCCATGCAGGAAAATAAAGATGCTCATTCCTAGTGGCAAGGAGTGGATGAGAAGGTCCATTGTATTATACTTAGGTCTCTTAATAATGTGTTGCAATAGCAACACATAGGTATTTCCACTTGCTATGATATTCTGTTAAGCCTATAAGAGATGTTTGGTGATAAGGATAGGTTAGCTAGGCAAGTTACCCTAAGGTTCATTACGAACACCAAGATGATAGAAGAAATTCCCCTTAGAGATCATATAATTAATATGATTGAACTCTTTAATGAGACAAAGACCCTTGGAGCTGAGATTAATTAGGAAACCTAGGTCAACACAATCCTAGAGTTCTTATCAAATTCATTAAAGTAGTTTAAGTTCATTATAATATGAATAAGTTAATGATAAGCTTGCCTTAATTGATGAGATAACTCTAGATGGTTGAAGGGATTCTCAAGGACGCTAGAGGTGTTCACATAGTAGTGAAAGATTTTTCAGGTTATTCCCATAATTAGAATAAGAAGAATATTTTCAAAAAAAACCAAGCGAGGAAAGGCTAAGGCTAGGAAATGTAAGAGCAAGGAAAACAACAAATATTTCATTTGTGGTAAGAAGGGCCACTAGAAGAAAAAATGTCTTATCTACCTAAAGAGAAAAAGGTAAACTTTATTCATTCTTAGTTGAATCATGATTAGTAATGAATTCCACCAATTCATGATGGATAGATTCTAGGGCCACTAACCATATCTATAATTCTATATAGGGGTTTTAACTAAGGAAAATGTTGAATGAAGAAAAGATGTACTTGACTTTAACATCTACTGCAAGGATTGTTATGTAAGCAGTGTGAGACATTACCCTAGTATTAGAGAATAATAAACATCTAAAACTCAAGGATTGTCTTTATGTACCTGAGTTAAGAAGGAACTTGATTTCAATTTCTAGTATAAATAAATCGAATTATTCAATTTATTTCAATAAAAGTGTTTTTATTATAAAGAATGGTTCATTTATTTGCTTAGGTCCATTAGTTCACAATCTCTTTTGCATCACTTTTATTTATATTTTGTTTATTCTTGAAAATCATCATGTCTCACTAAAGAGAAAGATACCTAGCACTAATTAGACATGTTTATGGAACAATGCTATTAGGGAGTAAATTCCCCTAATTCGGACCAATGACTCCCAATTATCCATTTCCATGACACATCAATCCACAAATCACCTTCAACTTACATTTAAAATAAAAATTTCAGTGGTAGTAGTGGAAATGTGATGAATAAGGGACTTTTTTTTTTCACTCAAGTAAATATCACACTTCCCTTAGGCACTTCAACAATTGTGCACTACTTACGTGCACGAAGAAGGAAGCACACTTCACTACCCCAGCTTACATAACACTCACAAAGCGCACCCTAACAACCATAAGTGTGTTATATTTTACTAATAAGCTAAGCACACCTCAGCAACCCTAAGTGCGGAATTTTCCTTTAATAACACCACACACCTCTCCAATTCATAAGTACGCACTTCTCTCATTCATCTATGAAGCTTACCCTAGATAGTTTCTACTTCAATGCATTGCCTCGATTGCTCCACCTTGAGTTCATGCTACACCTTCCTATCATTGCACACTCAAGGTTGCGTAGCACTTAATGCCCTTAGAGAGTTATTGATCCACCCATAGCACTATGTTATCATACTAAAAAGAAAAAAAGTGTAGTTAGCCATTCCACAATGACATTCACACTTAGAACACCAACATGGGCAGATAGCTTAGCTTAATAGGACGGTTTAGGAGCAGTAAGGGACAAAGGAAACTTCATATCTATAAATGCAAGAATTGTAAATAAATAAGGAGAAAGAGAAATGATAGGGAAATAAATTAGATTTTTTTTAATTGTTTTCTTGTATTTTCTTTCCCCGATCTTTTTGAGTTTATAATTTTTTTATGTTTTAATATTTGTTTCTGTGTTTTCTTTTTAGTTGTGTTTTTTACCTTTTATTTTCTTCACTCTCTCTCTATATATATATACATACATACACACACACACACACACACACACACACACACACACACACACACACACACACACACACACATATATATATATATAAATCACTTTTGTATACAAAAAAATTAAAAAAAATTAATTTGGTTACAAATAAAATTGAATTGAAATTTATTTTGTACATAAATTTATAAAAATTATTTTTCTACACAATTCATAAAAATCACTTTTCTTAAATAAGAATTAAATTAAAATACCTTTGTAAATAAAACTACCAAATTCATTCTCTCTAGCAAAAGTAAATAAAAATTATTTTTCGAATAAATAAAATCTTTTTATTTTATTTTATTTTACTTTATTTAATTTATATACATATTTGCACTCAATAAATTCTCTTAATAGTAATAAGTAAGGATGACTTTCTTGAAAATAAAAATCCGATTCAATTCAATTCAAATAAAATTATTCGATATTTTTTTTAAGTTAAAACATTTTTTTGTAAATTAAAAACATTAACCCAAAATTCTCCTGCCAATAGTTTCGTTCAAAATTATCTTAATACCACGTCGTGACATTTGAAATAATAAAACCTTCTTTTAATTAACCTAATAAATCGATTCATAACTTTCTCATTTCATTTATTTTGCTTATTATTGTAGTTTGATATTTACCCTAACTTATGTGTATTTCTTTCTTTTCCTTTTTTTTTTCCTGATATTCATGATTAATTAATTAATTGTCACAGTTTCCTCAATTTGTTTAGTAGAGACCGTAGGTATACGGGCTTAAAGAGGTGTTACGGCTCACCACCGTACCTTCTTGATAGGTAACTTGACCCTCGAATCTAGACTCAGTTTTTACAGACATGTCTTTTCTAAATAAGGAGTCACACAAGGTTTTCTTTCTTATTTTATTTTTTCTTTTAAAAATAAACTAAAATAAGTAGCGATTCCAACTTTTTTTCAAAAATCAATCTTTTACCAAATAAAAAACGAATCACGTTGTTTCAAGTGGGGACACACGTGAAAAATATGGGTCCATAGGAGTATTTATAGAAAATCATTTGTGAGTCATTTACTTATTAACTCCTAAAACTAACTATTATGTAGTTGTTAAGAGGGATATTATAGATATTTGACATATGAAAATACTAATAGTGAGTGATTTACTTATTTATCATTTAAACTAGTCATTATATAGTTGTTGATAGGAATAATATAGACATTTGATATGAAAAATAAAAAATAACTATTGATTCACTTTTTTATCCCTCAAATTGGCCGTTATATAGTTATTGAAAGGGGTATTATAGATATTTGACATGTAATAAAAAGTAAAAAGTAATATTTGAATTAGCCAAGTGGGTCAGTATGATAGGTTGGCACGATGGCATGACGGGGTCATCTCTTTAGGCCTAGCACGACCTGCTTCTTTGGGTCATGACAGCCCGACCCTCTATAGTAATTGGGTCATGCCGACCCGAACTAGCCTTTTGGTGTGTCAGGCCATGAGCCAAAATAGGCGGCCCGACCCATTAGACATCTTTATCCCAAAACCACCCAGTAGAAGAAAAAGAAAAACCTCTCTCTACTACATGTCTCCACCTATTGAACCCTCTAGAAATGTCTAGAAGCCTTCAAAAAAATAGCCAAAACATATGAGTCTCCCTATGAACCTAAAATAAGGGTCTATACAAATATATTCCAATTACATTTTCATAAAAAAAAATTATTTATTTATTTGCTTTAGATCGAATAAAATAATTAGATTTTTGTCTTTTATCCATGTGTTAGTTACCTATTGAATGAAGCTTTTAGATATCCACTAAAAACCATGTTTTCGGTATCTTACCTAGAATAGCGTTAAACTAGAGAAATTCAGAGAGTACACAAAGTTGGTTTTAAAAAAAAATTAATAAATATTTTAATGGAAAAGATTTTTATTAATTATTCTAATAAAAAATTGAATGAATTTTAAATCATGTTGCCTATGTGTTATTTTACAGTTAAACTAGAGTTTTGGGGCAAAATAACCCTTTCATAAAAACAAATGTAAGGTTTAACCCTTTTACAAAACTTATGTTAAAACTTAAAAGGGGAAATAATATAACTATACATCAACTAACAAAAACATGAGATTTTAGAACTTTGCTTTTTGTTTTTTAATTTTAGTTTAAAATGGGTAAAAATATTGTTTATTCATGCACTCCAATTGTGCTTTCAAAATCGTTCCACAATTACCTTCAAAAGTAAAAGACAAAGTACACACTAATTTAATACCACATGTTAACAAATACATGTGTCATTTATTTTTATTATTTCTCTCACATCAATATATCTCACTTATCATTTGCCACATTCCCATTTTTTTTCTTTTTTTCTTTTCTTCTTTTTCTTTTCCTCTCCTTCCATAATAATCCGTTGTCACCTATTATAGTTTTTATTATTTTTTTTTTCTCTTTTTCCTTTATATTCTTTTTAATATGCTCATGTATTTTCTTATAAAACTTCTTTAATTTTAATTTTTTTTTTTTTTTTTTACTCTCTAACTTCTCCATATTTATTGATTTTAATTATTTTTTGACATATTAAACTTAAAATGATAATATATAATAAATAGTTAATATAACAAATTAAATAAAAACAAAAATATATCATGGACAAAAATGAAAATATTATTCCACAAATAATATACTTAATGATTTTAAATATTAATTATAATAATAAATTTGATAAATTAAGGTTTAAATTTAAAATTTCTATTTTATTATTTAGAGGTTTATGATATAAGATTTTTTATATTAATACTAAACAAAAGATTTATTTATTTTGCAAATTCTATCACATGTAAAAGTAAAAATATCTTTGTAATATTATCTTATTATTGACATTATTTTTCTTTTAATTTTCATTTTAAATTCATCATATCAAAATCACAATAAGTGGTGGTGTTTTTATCATTTTACTTATGATTTTAATTTGATTGTGGATCAAACTTTTTGTTTGGTTAAAATCTTTAATTTTAAATTAAAATAAATTATAAAAGAAAATATATTTTTTCATAAAAATAAAATTTGTACTTAACATTTATATTAATTTCATAAAAAAAAAAATAGGTACATTCTGCAACAAAAAAAATGTAAATTCATGCATAGGGGAATCAAAACCACTATCATACTTATCATGGCGTATTCTTAAAAAAAAAAAAAAAGGTAAATTCATCCTTTAGGGCCCTCAACAAGTAATTGAAGGTCCTCGCCCACCCCAAAACGAACTTTGGAATCCTAGGTATACCCATTCTTAGAGGAACCAAGACCCTTATCACCATTCTCATAGTTCATATATTCCATTGGGGACCCTCGAGAAGAAATTATAGGTTGTTCCCTACCCTAGAAAGGACATTGGAACCCAAGGTACGTCCTAAAGACAATTTGGTACATTCTTTACAAAATTTAATATATCTTTCAAAAAATTTGGCACATCCTTAAAACAATTTGGGACATCCAATCCATGAGCTACTGAGACATCTATATTATTACCCATGGTTCGTTTATTTCTTTAGGGATCTTTAGGAAGTAATTAGAATTCATTCCCTACTCCAAAATGAACTTTGGAACCCTAGGTACATCCTTACAGAAATTTGGTACATTATAAAGAAATTTTGGTATATCCAATCATCGGGCTATCAAGACCCCTATCTATCTTCTCATGGTCCATATTATCCTTTGAAGACCCTCAGGTAGTAATTGGAGGTCATTCTCTACCTCGAAATGAACTTTGGCACTCTTTGTACATCCTTTAAAAAATTTGATACATCCTTTACAAAATTTGATACATCATTTACAAAATTTGGTACATCTTTCACAAAATTTGGTATATCCTTTAAAATATTTGGTACATACAATCCTTCAGCCATCAAAACCTCTATCTTATTACCCATAATTTGTTTATTCCTTTAAGGATCTTTGGGAAGTGATTAGAGGTCGTTCCCTACTTCGAAACGGACTTTGGAACCCTAGGTATATCCTTGAGAAAATTTGATACATACAATCCATGAGTTAACGGGACACTTATCTCCCTTCTCATAGTCCATTTCTTCCTTTGAAGGCCCTTAGGAAGTGATTGGAGAACGTTCCCCACCTCGGAATGAACTTTTGAAACCTTGGTACATCCTTTAAAAATTTTGGTACATCCATTACAAAATATAGTACATCCTTCGCAAAATTTGGTACATCCTTAAAAACATTTGGTACATCCAATCCTTGAGCTACAAGGACCCCTATCTTATTAGCCATGCTTCGTTCATTCCTTTAGGGATCTTTCGAAAGTGATTGGAGGTCGTTCCGTACTCCTAAACAAACTTTGGAACCCTAGGCACATTCTTAAGAAAATTTGATACATCCAATTATTGAGTTAACGAGACACCTATCTTCCTTCCCATGGTCTATTTATTCCTTTAGACAGACTTAGGAAGTGATTGGAAGTCGTTCCCTACTTCGAAACAGACTTTGGTCCCCTACAAAATTTTGTATATCCTTTATAAAATTTGGTACTTCACAAAATTTGGTACATCCTTAAAAAAAATTGGTACATCCAATCCTTGAGCAACTGGAACCCCTATCTTATTACCCATGGTCCGTTTATTCATTTAGGGATCTTTGGAAAGTGATTAGAAGTTCTTCCCTACTCCAAAATGGACTTAGGAATCCAAGGTGCATCCTTGAGAAAATTTGAAACATCCAATTCTTGAGCTAACGGGACACCTATCTCCCTTCTCATGGTCCATTTCTTCCTTTCAAGACCCTTAGGAAGTGATTAGAGGTTGTTCCCCACCTTGGAACGAACTTTAGCACCCTTGGTACATCATTTACAAAATTTGGTACATCTTTAATAAAATTTGGTACATCATTAAAAAAAATAAAAAATAAAAAAAAATTGGTATGTCCAATCCTTGAGCTACCAAGACCCCTATCACATTACCCATGGTTCGTTTATTTCTTTGGGGATCTTTGGAAAGCGATTGGAGGTTGTTCCCAACTCCGAAAAAGACTTTGGAACCCTAGGTACATCCTTGAGAAAATTTGATACATCTAATCCTTAAGCTAATTAGACACCTATCTCCATTTCCATGGTCCATTTCTTCCTTTGGAGACCCTCAGGAAGTGATTGGAGGTCGTTCCCCACCTCGGAATGGACTTTGGTAACCTTGGTACATCCCTTACAAAATTTGATACATCCTTTATAAAATTTGGTACATCCTTCATAAAATTTGGTACATCATTAAAAAAAATTGGAACATGCAATCCTTGAGCTATCAAGACCCCTATTTACTACCCATGGTCCGTTCATTCCTCTAGAGATCTTTTGAAAGTGATTGGATGTCGTTCCCTACTCCGAAACGGACTTTGGAACCTTAGGTACATCCTTGAGAAAATTTTATACATCCAATCTTTGAGCTAACAGGGCACCTATCTCCCTTCCCATGGTCCATTTCTTTCTTTAAAGACCCTTGAGAAGTGATTGGTGGTCGTTCCCCACCTCGGAACGAACTTTGGAAACTATGGTACATCATTTACAAAATTTGGTACATCCTTCATAAATTTGGTACATCTTTCACAAAATTTAACATATCCTTAAAACGATTTGGTACACCCAATCCATAAGTTATCGAGACCTCTATATTGTTACTCATGGTTTATTTATTTCTTTAAGGATCTTTAGGAGGTAATTAGAGTTCTTACTTTGAAACAAACTTTGGAACCCAAGGTACATCCTTAAGAAAATTTGATACATCAAATCGTTGAGCTAACAGGACACCTATTTTCCTTCTTTTGGTCAATTTATTCCTTTGGACAACTTTAGAAAGTGATTGGACATAGTTTCCCACTTCGGAACCGACTTTGACCCCCTTGGTACATCCTTTACAAAATTTGATACATCCTTTATAAAATTTGGTACATCATTCACAAAATTTGGTACATCCTTAAAAATATTTAGTACATCCAATCCTTGAGCTACCAACCCCTACCTTCTTACCCATGGCCCATTTATTCCTTTAAGGATCTTTGGAAAGTGATTGGAAGTCATTGCCTACTCCAAAACGAACTTTGGAACCCTAGATACATCCTTGAGAAAATTTGATACATCCAATCCTTGAGCTAATTGGACACCTGTATTTCTTCTTATGGTCCATTCTTCATTTAAAGACCTTTGGGAAGTGATTGGAGGTCGTTTCCTACCTCAGAACGGCCTTTGGCAACCTTGGTACATACTTTACAAAATTTGGTACATCCTTCACAAAATTTGGTACATCCAATCCTTGAGCTACTGAGACTCCTATCTTATTACCCATGATCTGTTCATTCCTTTAAGGATCTTTGGAAAGTGATTGGAGGTCATTCCCTACTCCGAAATGGATTTTGGAACCTTAGGTACATCCTTGAGAAAATTTGATACATCAATTCCTTGAGCTAATGGGACACCTATCTCTCTTCTCTTTGTCCATTTCTTCATTTAGAGACCCTCAGGAAGTGATTGGAGGTCATTCCCCACCTCAAAATGGACTTTGGTAAACTTGGCACATCCTTTACAAACTTTTGTGCATCCTTCACAAAATTTGGTACATCATTAAAAAAATTTGGTATATCCAATCTTTGAGCTATCGAGACCCCTATCTTATTACCCATGGTCCGTTCATTCTTTTAGGAATCTTTGGAAATTAATTGGAAATCATTTCCTACTCTGAAACTGACTTTGGAACCCTAGGTATATTGTTAAGAAAATTTGATACATCCAATCTTTGAGCTAACGGGGCACCTATCTTCCTTCCTATGGTCATTTATTTCTTCGGATAGCCTTAAGAAGTGATTAGAGGTCATTCGCCACTTTGGAATAGACTTTAGCCCCATTGGTACATCTTTTACAAAATTTGCTACATGCTTTATAAAATTTGGTACATCCTTCATAAGATTTGGTACATCCTTAAAAAAAATCGGTACATCCAATCCTTGAACTATCGAGATCCCTATCTTATTACCTTAAGGTCTGTTTATTCCTTTAGGGCTCTTTGGAAAATGATTGGAGGTCATTTCCTACTCCAGAACAGACTTTAGAACCCTAGGTACATCCTTTAGAAAATTTGATACATCCAATCTTTGAGCTAACAGGACACTTATCTCCTTTCACATAGTCCATTTCTTCACTTGGAGACCCTTGGAAAGTGATTGGAGGTCAGTCCCCATTTTGGAACGAACTATAGCACTCTTGGTATATTCTTTACAAAATTTGGTACATCATTCACAAATTTTGGTACATCGAATCCTTGAGCTACCAAGACCCTTATCTTATTACCCATGCTATTTTTATTCCTTTAGGGATCGTTGGAAAGTGATTGGAGGTCGTTCCCAAATCCAAAACAGACTTTGGAACCCTAGGTACATCCTTGAGAAAATTTGATACATCCAACTCTTAAGCTAATTGGACACCTGTCTTCCTTCCTATGGTCCATTTCTTCCTTTGGAGACCCTAGGAAAGTGATTGGAGGTCGTTCCCCACCTTGGAACGGACTTTGGCAACCTCGGTACATCATTTTACCAAATTTGGTATATCTTTCATAAAATTTGGTACATCCTTAAAAAAAAAATTATATATCCAATTCTTGAGCTATTGGGACCCCTATCTTATTACCCATGGTTCGTTCATTCCTATAAGAATCTATGGAAAATGATTAGAGATCGTTCCATACTCTAAAACAGACTTTGGAACCCTAGGTTTGAGAAAATTTGATACATCTAATCCTTGAGCTAACGGGACACCTATCTCCCTTCTTATAGTCCATTTCTTCATTTGGACACCCTTGGGAAATGATTGGAGGTCATCCCCCACCTCGATATGGATTTTGGAACCCTTGATACATCACATACAAAATTTGGTACATTCTTTACAAAATTTGGTACATCCTTAAAAAAATTTGGTACATCCAATTAATGAGCTGCTGGGACCCCCATCTTAATACCTATGGTTCATTTATTTCTTTAAGGATCTTTGGAAAGTGATTGGAGATTGTTCCCTACTAGGAAACAAAATTTCGAACCCTAGGTATATCCTTAAAAAATTTTGGTACATCCAATCCTTAAGCTAATGGGACACATATCTTTCTTCTCATTGTGCATTTATTCCTTTAGACAACCTTAGGAAGTGATTGGAGGTTGTTCCGCACTTCAGAACGGACTCTGCCTCCTTGGTACATCCTTTATAAAATTTGATATATCTTTCACAAAATTTGTTACATCCTTAAAAAAATGGTACATCGAATCCATGAGCTACGAAGACCTCTATATTATTTCCCATGATTTGTCTATTTCTTTAGGGATCTTTGGGAAGTAATTAGAGGTGATTCCCTACTCCAAAACAAACTTTGGAATTCTAGGTACATCTTTAATGAAATTTGGTACATCATTAAGAAAATTTGGTCTATATTATCCTTTGAGGACCCTCAAGTACTAATTGGAGGTCATTCCCCACCTCGGAATGGACTTTAGCACCTTTGGCATATCATTTACAAAATTTGATACATTATTTACAAAATTCGATATATTCTTCACAAAATTTGGCACATCCTTAAAAATATTTGGTATATCCAATCCTTCAGCTATCGAGACCTCTATCTTATTACCCATGATTCGTTTATTCCATTAGGGATCTTTGGGAAGTGATTAGAGGTTGTTCCCTACTCCAAAATGAACTTTGGAAACCTAGGTACATCCTTGAGAAAAATTGATACATCCAATCCTTGAGGACCCTCAAGTACTAATTGGAGGTCATTCCCCACCTCGGAATGGACTTTGGCACCTTTGGCATATCATTTACAAAATTTGATACATTATTTACAAAATTTGGTACATCCTTAAAAATATTTGGTATATCCAATCCTTCAGCTATCGAGACCTCTATCTTATTACCCATGATTCGTTTATTCCATTAGGGATCGTTGGGAAGTGATTAGAGGTCGTTCCCTACTCCAAAATGAACTTTGGAAACCTAGGTACATCCCTGAGAAAAATTGATACATCCAATCCTTGAGCTAATGGGACCCCTATTTTCCTTCTCATAGTCCATTTATTCTTTTGAACACCCTCAAGAAGTGATTGGAGGTCGGTCGCCACTTTGGAACGGACTTTGGCCCCATTGGTACACTATTTACAAAATTTTGCTAAATCATTTACAAAAGTTGGTACATTCTTCACAAAATTTGGTGTATCCTTAAAAAAAATGGTACATCTAATACTTGAGCTATCGAGACCCCTATCTTATTACTCATGGTATGTTTATTTCTGTAGGGATCTTTGGGAAGTGATTGAATGTACCAAATTTTCTTAAGAATGTACCTAGGGTTCCAAAGCTTGTTTTGGAATATGGAACAACCTCCAATCACTTCCCAAATATCCCTAAAGAAATAAATGAACCATGGGTAATAAGATAGGGGTCCCGATAGTTCAAGGATTGGATGTACCAAATTTTGTGAATGATGTACCAAATTTTGTGAAGGATGTACCAAATTTTGTAAATGATGTACCAAGTTATGTAAATGATGTACCAAGGAGGCCAAAGTCCGTTCCAACCTCCAATCACTTCCTAAGGCTGTCCAAAGGAATAAATGGACGATAAGAAGGAAGATAGGTGTCCCATTAGCTTAATGATTGGATGTATCTTTCTTAAGGATATACCTAGGGTTCCAAAGTCTGTTTCGAAGTAGGGAACGACCTCCAATCATTTTCCAAAGATCCTTAAATGAATGAACGAACCATGGGTAATAAGCTAGGAGTCTCAGTAGGTTAAGAATTGGATACACCAAATTTTTTTAAGAATGTACCAAATTTTGTGAAAGATGTACCAAATTTTGTAAAGTATGTACCAAAGTTGCCAAAATCCGTTATAAGGTGGGGAATAACCTCCAATCACTTCCCGAGGATCTCCAAATGAAGAAATGGACCATGGGAAGGGACACAGGTGTCCAATTAGCTCAAGGATTGGATGTATCAAATTTTCTAAAAGATGCACCTAGGGTTTTAAAGTTTGTTTCGGAGTAAGGAACAACCTTCAATCACATTCCAAATATCCCTACAGAAATAAGCAGACCATGGGTAAGAAGATAGGAGTCCTAGTAGTTCAAGGATTGGATGTACCAAATTTTTTAAATGATGTACCAAGGGTGCCAAAGTTCATTCCAAGGTGGGAAACGACCTTCAATCACTTCATGAGGGTCTCCAAAGGAAGAAATGGAGCGTAGGAAGAGAGATAGGTGTCCCGTTACCTCAAGGATTGGATGTATCAAATTTCCTCATGGATAGACCTAGGGTACCAAAGTCCGTTTCGGAGTAAGGAACGACCTCCAATCACTTTCCAAAGAGCCCTAAAGAAATAAATTAACCGTGGGTAATAAGATAGGGGTTTTGGTAACTCAAAGATTTGATGTACCAAATTTTATGAAGAATGTACCAAATTTGATTAAGAATGTACCAAATTTTGTAAAGGATGTACCAAAGGGGCCAAAGCCCGTTCCGACGTAGGGAACGACCTCAAATCACTTCCTAAGGATGTCCAAAGGAATAAATTGACCATGGGAAGGAAGATAGGTGTCCTGTTAGCTCAAGGATTGAATGTATCAAATTTTCTTAAGGATGTACCTACAGTTCCAAAGTCTATTTCGGAGTAGGGAAGGATCTCCAATCATTTTCCAAAGATCCCTAAAGGAATAAATGAGCCATGGGTATTAAGATAGGGGTCACAGTAGCTCAAGGATTAGATGTACCAAATTTTTTTAAGGATGTACCAAATTTTTTAAATGATGCACCACAATTGCCAAAGTCTGTTCCGATGTGGGGAATGACCTCTAATCACTTCCCAAATGTCTCCAAAGGAAAAAATGAACCATGGGAAGGGAGATAGGTGTCCCATTAGCTCAAGGATTGGATGTGTAAAATTTTCTCAAGGATGTACCTAGAGTTCCAAAGTCCATTTTTGAGTAGGGAACAACCACCAATCACTTTCCAAATATCTCTATCGAAAAGAATGAACCATGGGTAATAAATAGGGGTCCCGGTAGGTCAAGGATTGGATGTACCAAATTTTTTAAGGATATACCAAATTTTTTAAAGGATGTACCAAGGTTTCCAAAGTCCATTCTGAGGTGGGGAACAACCTCCAATCAAAGGAAGAAATGGACCATGGGAAGAAAGACTGGTGTCCATTTAGCTCAAGGATTAGATGTATCAAATTTTTTCAAGGATGTATCTAGGGTTCCAAAGTCTATTTTGGAGTTAGGAACAACCTCCGATCGCTTTCCAAAGATCCCTAAAGGAATAAACAAACCATGGGTAAAAAGATAGGGGTCCTGATAGCTCAAGGATTGGATGTACCAATGTTTTTTAAGGATGTACCAAATTTTGTGAAGGATGTACCAAATTTTGTAAAGGATGTACCAAGGGTGCTAAATTTCATTCCAAGGTGAGAAACAACCTCCAATCACTTCCCGAGGGTTTCCAAATGAAGAAATAAACCATGAGAAGGGAGATAAGTGTCTCCTTAGTTCAAGGATTGGATGTATCAAATTTTCTCAATGATGTACCTAGGATTCCAAAGTTCGTTTCGGAGTAGGAAACGACCTCCAATTACTTTCCAAATAAACAAACCATGGGTAATAAGATAGGGGTCCCAATTGTTTAAGGATTGGATGTATCAAATTTTTTTAAGGATGTACCAAGGTCTATTCCGAAATGGGGAACAACTTCCAATCACTTCCTAAGGCTGTCTAAAGGAATAAATGGACCATGGGAAGGAATATAGGTGTCTTGTTAGCTCAAGGATTGGATATATCAAATTTTCTTAAGAATGTACCTAGGGTTCCAAAGTCTGTTTCGGAGTAGGAAATGACCTTCAATCACTTTTCAAAGATCCCTAAAGGAATGAACAAAGCATGGGTAATAAGATAGGAGTCCCGATAGCTAAAGAATTGGATGTACCAAATTTTTTTAAGGATGTACCATATTTTGTGAAGGAAGTACCAAATTTTGTGAAGGATGTACCAAATTTTGTAAATGATGTACCAAGGTTGCCAAAGTCTGTTCTAAGGTGGGGAATGACCTTCAATAACTTTTCGAGGGTCTTCAAAGGAACAAATGGACTATGAGAAGAGAGATAGGTGTCCCGTTAGTTCAAGGATTGGATATATCAAATTTTCTCAAGAATGTAACTAGGGTTCCAAAGTTCATTTCAAAGTAGGGAACGACCTCCAATCACTTCCCAAATATCCCTAAAGGAATAAACGGACCATGGGTAATAAGATAAAGGTTTCGATAGCTCAAGGATTGGATGCACCAAATATTTTTAAGGATGTACCTAGGGTTCCAAAGTTCATTTCGAAGTAGGGAACGACCTCTAATTACTTCTTAGAGATCCCTAAAGAAATAAATGAATCATGGGTAATAATATAGAGGTCCCGGTAGCTCATGGATTGGATGTACCAAATTGTTTTAAGGATGTGCCAAATTTTGTGCAAGATATACCAAATTTTGTAAATGATGTACCAAATTGTCTTTAGGATGTACCTTGGGTTCCAATGTCCGTTCCAAGGTGGGGAACCACCTACAATTTCTTCTCAAGGGTCCCCAATGGAATATATGAACTATGAGAATGGAGTTAGGGGTCTTGGTTCCTTTAACATTGTATATACCTAGGATTCCAAAGTTTGTTTTGGGGTGGGCGAGGACCTGCAATTACTTAGCGAGGGTCCCAAAGGAATATATACACCATGATAAGTATAATAGTAGTTCTAGTTCCCTCAAGTATGAATTTACCTTCTTTCTTTTTTTTAATGATGTACCTATTTTTTATGAAATTAATATAAAAGGTTAAATATAATTTTCTTATGAAAAATATATCTCTTTTATATTTTATTTTAATTTAAAATTAAATATTTTAACCAAACAAAAAGTTAGATCCACAATCAAATTAAAATCATAAGAAAAATGATAAAAGTATCATCACTTATTGTGATTTTGATATGATAAATTTAAAATGAAAATTAAAAGAAAAATAATGTGAATAATAAAATAGTATTACAAAGATATTTTTACTTTTACATGTGATAGAATTTATAAAATAAATAAATCTTTTGTTTAGTATTAATATAAAAAATCTTATATCATAAACGTCTAAATAATAAAATAGAATTTTTAAATTTAAATCTTAATTTATTAAATGTATTATTATAATTAATATTTAAAATCATCAAGTATATTATTTGTAGAATAATATTTTCATTTTTGTCCATTATATATTTTTGTTTTTATTTAATTTTTTATATTAACTATTTATTATATATTATCATTTTAAGTTTAATATGTCCAAAAAATAATTAAAATCAATAAATATGGAGAAATTAGAGAGTAAAAAAAATTAAAATTAAAGAAAGTTTAGGAGAAAATACATGAGCATATTAAAAAGAAAATAAAGGAAAAAGAGAAAAATAGTAATAAAAACTATAATAGGTGACAATGGATTATGGTGGAACGAGAGGGGGAAGAAAAAATGAAAAAAAAAAATGACAAAGAAAAAGAAAAATGTGGGAATGTGGTCAATGGTAAGTGTGATATATTGATGTAAGAGAAATAATAAAAATAAACGACAAATATACTTATTAACATGTGGTATTAAATTAGTGTGTACCTTGTCCTTTACTTTTGAGCGTAATTGTGGAACAAATTTGAAAGCACTATTTGAGTGCATGAATAGATAATATTTTTTTCTCATTTTATACTAAAATTAAAATACAAAAAGCAAAGTTCTAAAATCTCTGCTTCTTCTTTTTTTTTTAGTTCATGTATGATTGCATGATTTCCCCAACTTAAAATTAGCCTTTTTATTGTCTAGTAGTAGTCATGTCATAAGAAAAAAAAATTAAAATTTAAGTTGAAGCCTCAATTCTCAAGTAAAGTTTCATTTTTTAACTAAAACTCAATTGACAACTAAAGCTTCAATTTTAAACTAAAACCTCAATTGCTAATTGAGGCTTCATTTTATTTTATTTTTTATTTTGAAATTTAATTAAAAATATTAAATTATAAATTATTTTTAAAATTAAAAATATATACTTTAATAATAAAAATTAATATATTTAAACTTAAAGATTTAGTATTACTTCAATAAAGATAAATTGATAAATATAATAATAAATGAATATTTTATTTATCAATAAATTAATAATCTTAAAATAATAAAGTTATATGATATATAAATAAGATATAAAATTATATAATTTATTAATTTAAGATATTTAATTTGTTGTATTTTTAAGATAATAATTTATTTGTATTTTGACAAAATTATCTTTACTGAAATAATAGTATACTCTTAAGTTTCCATATACATATTTTTTATTATTTTAAAGCATATGTGTAGACCCCCTTTGAAGAGCCAAGGGGTTAGTTTTTTTTTTAAGAAAGGACATTAGAGGAGTCGGGCCGCAGCTGAGGTAAGTGGGGGGCCCCTTTTCCCTATGCCCGGAAAATCAGCTGCCCAAGCATACCATAGGCCATGCTGATCATCAGAGGCCGCACGCTTGCTGATGTAAGGAACAGGAAATTGATGGGTTGGCTTGCTGAAGAAGACACGAACAGAGGAACAAAAAGGGGGGAGGACGAGGAAGGAAGGATTCGGTGGCTGATTGCTTGAGGGGAAGGGTGACTGAGAGAAAACAGAGGAGGTGGTGCCTTTGCTGTGACGCAGAGAAAAGTCTCTGGATTCCTAGGTACGTTTCACTCTCTGTTGTTTGTTTTGGACATCAAGGACTACTGATTTGCTTTGCTAAAGTTGTTTGTGTATATATGCTCTGTTTATTTCTTCTTTGGCTCCCGGGGCTTTCCTTGCAAATATTTGACGCATGGTTTCATTCATGAACTTGATGTGGATAAAAGAAAACATGCTTCTGTCCCTTGTTTATGATACTTGCCCCTAGCTCATTTGATCACCCATAAAATAGAGCTAGGTTCATATTATGTCCCCATGTTTTGCTTCCTTTCTTTATCACTTTGTTTTTCTTGTTGATTGGGGGCTCCGGGGCATGCTTGTTTTTTGCTCGCCTGCTGAGAAGCTGCTAGAGCCAGGTTGTAGTTACACCAGGTTTTGATGAGCATGACGTGGGGCGCTGACTTCTTCCAGCAGAAAACGTGGTGACCAGCTGTCTGTTTGACAACCCAATGACCCATGAGGCTACTGATTCCTACAGTTTCTATACGTTGCCCTCGTTCATCCTTGGTCCTCAGGATTCCCCCACTTTAAAAGCAACTTATTCCTACCATAATGCCTGGACAAAGACTTCTTTTTTGTTTCAGCTTGGAGAATGATGCACTTACCCTTACAAAGCAGGTGGACTGTGGCGTTTTCAATGCACTGGATGTCATGCATGAATGGGGTCATTCATCCACCCCCCATCCTCTCAGGAGTCTTCGTGCCCATCAGCACATCACGTACCTCATCGCTTCCACCTTTGCATGGCCATATCCTATCCATCCCGTGCTCATTCCCAACACCATACTCACCATAGTCAAGCCCTCTTACATCCTCATACCCATTGTCGTCCACTATACCCATCAAGCTACCCCATCTCAAACCCATTTTCCTCACTCATTAAACCCATTTCTTTCATCAACTTTTATGCACGCATGGCATCACCAATCTTTGTACCCAAACAGTCAAGTTCTCATGCCTCCATCCATTTCCTTTTTTTTTACCGTTCCCCATCATCCTCAATGGTTCCCTCCATATTCATCTACCACTTCACCGCTACTCTCACTTACTACCATCATGCATGAAGCCTCATGCACAAAGCCACCCCCATCCCGTTCCATTTCCAACCTCCATACCCACCTTATCATCTTCATGCCATCTCTCACACATTCTTGTATTCTCATGCAAACAAAGTCCCATGCATGTCGTCACCTTTCTTCTCTCCATCACCACCTTTTCATCTCTCTAAAGCACCTCTCCATTTCACTCCCTCTATATCTTCCTCTCTGTGGATCCTCTCTCTAAGCTATCAATGGGTACGCAAATCCCATCTCACCAGCCCAGCGATGGCCTTCACGCGCTTAAGCGACGGGATCAGCACCAGGAGGGGCAGCCGACGTTAGGGCCACATGCAGCACCGATCACCAGAGACAACGTGAAGGGATCCGTGGCGGTGCTGGCAGTGGCAGCGCGCACACGCGACGCGGTGGCGCGGAGCTTCGGCAGCTTGGGCCAGCTTCGAGAGCCCCGGCGACGCCTCTCATCTCCGGTTCCTCCGTCGTCGCTGCCTGAAGTGGAGACGAGCATGTGTTTGAACAGCCCAAAGGGAGATGAGAGTGGATTTGGGCTTTAGAGGATGGGTCCCAGCTGAAAGGCCCAGGTTTGTGAAGGCAGTGGATGCTTTGGGCTTGCCCATAGCATCAGATATGGGCTCATTTTTGAAGCCCCAGTTCGAGCCCATGCTGGAAAGGGTATTTGTATTGGGCTTGGCCATAAAGACTTTGGGCTCAGATTTGAGTTGCATCCTAGACCCAATTCGTGTAGGTGAATGGCTCTATGCCAATCCTTCGGAAAAATCCTAGTTTTTAATTTAATATTTCAAAATATTTGCTCAAATCATATTTTCGTAATTCGAATTATTATTCTCATATTCATTATTCATTCAAAGTCCAATCTATAAAAGAAAATCAAGTTCACATGTTTTAATTTAATTCTTTCAAATACCCTTTTAAATCTCATATTTATCAACTAGAATTATTATTCTCCTATCTATCCATGCCAATCCCTAAAAAAAAATCCTAGTTTTTAATTTAATGCTTCAAAATACTTGCTTAAATCATATTTTCATAATCCGAATTATTATTCTCGCATTTATTATTTATTCAAAGTCCGATCTATAAAAGAAAATCAGGTTCACATGTTTTAATTTAATCCTTCAAATACCCTTTCAAATCTCATATTTATCAACTAGAATTATTATCTTATATTCTCCTATCTATCTATGTCAATCCTTCAAAAATCCTAAGTTTTAATTTAATTCTTCGAATACTTGTTCAAATCTTATTTTCATAAATCGAATCATCGTCCCGTATTATTAATTGTTCGAATTCTAATCCCTTAAGAAGATCCCATGCCGTAATTCAGTTTTTTTCAAATACTCGTTTAAACTTTATGTTCATCACTGAGAATTATTATCCTATACATTCACCTATTTTATTTATACCAATCCTTCAAAAATCTCATGCTTTAACTTAATTCTTCAAATACTTGCTTAAATCACATTTTCGTAAATCGAATTATTATCCCATGTTTATTTAGCTATTTAAAATCTAATCCTTCAAAAATCCCCTGTCTTAATTTAGTTTCTTCAAATACTTGTTTAAATCTTATTTTCATCAATTAGGATTATTATCTCATATTCGTTTATTTATTTAAAACCCAGTCCTTCAAAAATCTCTTGTCTTAACTCAATTTTTCAAATCCTAAAAATTCCACAGTTCGTCTAAATTTTATCCTCATTATTCCATGTCTATTCGAAGTCCAATCTTCCGAAAATCCCATGCCTTAATTAAAACTTTAATCCCAAAAATTCTACCATCCATTTTTATTCGCCTAAATATTATTCTCGTTAATTAGTATTATAACCCCCTACCATACCTATTTATTCAAAGTCATATCCTTTAAAAATCCAATACCCTAATTCAAATTCTCAATTAGAAAAACTCCACTATTCTCCTTTTTATTCGTTTAAACATTATTTTTGTTGTTGTTGATTAGTATCATTGTTCCGTGTTTATTTATTTATTTATTTATTTCAATCATTAAAATTCACTTCTTCGAAACCGGATTTTCATATTTAACCTTGAGACTCAAAAATTCTGTCATCCACTTTCATTCATTCAAATATCATCTTTGTTATCATTGTTATGAATTTCATGTTTGCTTATTTCTTTCTTCTAAAAATTCCAATGAAATAGAGTCCAGTTATTCAAAGATTCGACTTTCAAATCCAATTTTCAAAATCCCATTATTCACTATTCATCCGCCCAAGTATCGTTCTGATAAATCAATAATATTACTCCATACTTATCCATTTATTTCTCTTAAAAATTTCAATCAGTAGAGTCTAATTCTTCAAAATTCCGATTCCTAAATTTAGCTATTTGAAATTCCAATTGTCCTATTTCCGAACTTAATTTCCCGTTTCCCATGCTCCAATTCTCGTATTTACCCCACTACTTATTATTATCATTATTATTATCATCTTATTCATTATTTTTATAAATTCTGCCTTCGAATGATTTCTAAGATTTTCCATTTTTACGCATCAACTTTCATAATTTCTACGCCTCAAATAGCTTATGATTCTGATCCCTTTCGAAATTTAACTCCCATAATCTCAATTTTTGTAACTTAATTTTTCTTAAAAATCCCGAACCTTCAAATAATTCTTCAAAATCCCAATTTTCTTTCAAATATAATTTCTAAAAAAGTTCTCATTTCTTACATATAATTCCTAAGAATCTAATTCTCAAAATAATCTCTAAGATTCCAATTTTCAAATAAAATTCAAAAATCCAGTTTTCTCTTAAACAATTTTAATTTCTATTTGGTGACGCATGTGATATATTTTGTGTTCATTATTATACACTGATCTCATTCTTATGATAGCGCATTGCTCGTTCGTGGCCCAGGTATGCATCACTCTCATTCTGATACTTCACTATATATGTTCCGATTCTCGTATGTGCATGATCATCCAGGATATTCATTGATTTCCTCATCGATTGCCATGATTGCTTCACTTTATTAGTAGAGACCCGACTTTAGGGACTTAGAGGGGTGCTACGGTTTTTTACCGTACCTTCCCGATAAGTAACCTGACCCCCGAACCCTATCCGGTTTTTTTCGTAGATCACCTTTTCCAAAGTAAGGAGTCGCACTTAGGGTTTTTCTTTCTTATTTTGTTTACCCTTTAAAAATAAAACAAAAATAAGTGGCGACTCCAAGTCATTTTTTTTTAAACAATAAATAAAATCAATTTTTCAATTAAAAAGCGAACTCGCCATCGAGTGGGAAACGCATTGAGCCGAAATGCGGGGTCCACAATATGTTTATAATTTTACTTAATAAACATATATATTATTTGTATACACACGACATATATGCCTTGAAGATACATTTCAAAATTAATTAATGAAATTAATTAGAAAAAGTCTACTATAAAATGCAATTTTAATAGTTTCATCAAAATCACAAAAAAAAAAAAAAAAAATTACTCATTAAACATTTACATAATATATATATATATATATTGAATATCACATGCCTCCATAAAGAGGGAACCAATATATAATTGTCTTTTTTTTTTTTTTTTTGTTGCCCCTCTCTAACCGTAACAAACAGGTACATCATATGATATAACTTAAATTAATAAATTATATAATTTTGTATTTTATTTATATGTCATATAACTTTATTATTTTAAGGTAATTAATTTATTGATAAATAAAATATTTATTTATTATTATATTTATCAATTTATCTTTATTAAAATAATACTTATTCCTTAAGTTCAAATATATAAATTTTTTATAATTAAAGTACATAATTTTATATTTCAATTATAATTTGTAATTTAATATTTTTTTAATTAAATTTTAAAATAGAAAAAAAATCCAAGCCTAAATTGGCAATTTCGATTTCAGTACAAAAAGAAGTCTAGGCTTCTAACTTAAATTTTTTAAAGAAAAAAAAATTATAAATGGCAATAAAAGGGTTAGTTGTTAAGCTATGAAATAAGGTGGTGCGTGCCAGCCTGAAATGAATATACTGGGACAAAAGACACAGTGTGTTTGCAGCCTTGTACTCCTTGGTGGCCAGTGCAAACAGTGTCTCTCTTCCATTGGCTCTCCAGATGGTGATGGTGAAGAGGATGAAGCTGGGTTCACAAGGCCTGGAGGTATCAGCACAAGGGTTAGGTTGTATGGGCATGTCCGCCTTCTACGGCCCTCCCAAGCCCCAACCCCAGATGATCGAACTCATTCACCAAGCCATCGATGCCGGCGTCACATTTCTCGACACCTCCAACAGCTATGGCCCCTTCACCAACGAAACCCTTCTGGGCAAGGTCCTTCTTCTCTCTATTATTGATGGATGTTTGGTTTTTATTTTTAGCCGGAGTTTTGATACTGGATGCTAGGATTATGGGCTGCAGGCTCTGGAGGGAGGGATGAGAGGCAGAGCTGAAGTGGGTACTAAATTTGGGATAAGTTTTTCGAATGGCGAGAGGGAAGTGTGCGGGAGCCTGGGCATGTAAGAGCAGCATGCGAGGGCAGCTTGAGGAGGCTGCAAGTTGACTGCATCGATCTTTATTATCAGCATCGCGTCGACACTCGCCTGCCCATTGAAGTCACGGTTTGAACATTTTTGCCATCCCATCCTTTCTTTTCCCAACCGCAATCAGATTTTTCTTTTCTTTTTTTGCTTTTGTTTTGTTTTGTTTTGTTTCTGTTTCTGGTTTTTGCTTTGGTTTTTCTTTCGTTTTTTCCTTTTTTTTTTTTTTTTTTTTTGCATGAAAAATTACCTTGTGAAGGATTTTAATAGTTGGAAATTTGGAATGAGGTTTTAAATAATGCAAAGGAAAGAGGTGAAATGACCAAAAATGTACTTGGATTATGAAACATGTTTTGACAAAAGATACCACTCAATTCTCATTTATTTTCTTCAAATTGAGTTTTCATCAAAACTATCAATCATGTTGATAACCAGAAAAATAGATAGCTGAACTTTGTTTAGGAAGTATATATTTTTAAAATAGTTTTAGAAAATAATTTTTGAAATTTTTTTATAATATTTTGTAGGAAAAAGTCAATTTAAAAACTTCAAATATTTTTAATCTATTTTCTATATTTTTAAATATGTTTTAAAAATAATTTTTATGTGTAATATTTTATTTTTAATCATTCTTTATATTTATATAATCATTTTTTAAAATAGTACTCCTTGGAAAAACAACTAGAAAATGTTCTCTTAAAAAAAACCATATTTTTTTGTTTTTAAGAATGGAAAACTATTTCTATTTTATAGTTTTCAAACATATTTTCTTTTTCTTTTTTTTCTAAAGAATAGAAAATTGTTTTAAGAAAAATTGCCAAACAAAGTCTAGTTTTTTATTCTTTGAAAATAGTTGTTTTCAATTATTTTCACTTATTTTCTAAGATCCATTTCAAAAAATAATTATACAAATATGAAAAATGATTAAAAATCAAACATTAAAAATAATAAATAAAAAAATAACTGAAAACTTGGAAAATATGTTAAGAATAATTCAAATTCATAAATATACTTTTATTCTATAAACATCAAAGAACAACAACTGTTTTTAAAAACAATTCTCATAAACTGTTTCCTTTTCAAAAAATATCCCCAACAAATTAATTTTGAAAACTATGCTATATAAAAAGTAAAAGCATGCAATCCTATCATAATAAATGAATAGATAAAAGTTTATGAATAGGACAGGTGTTTAGAGTTTTAAGGGTGTTCATCAAATTTAATATTTATTATTTAATGCTTCAAGTTAAATTATTATTGAGGAGTTTGGAAAAACTTAGGGTCTGTTTGGTTATTGTTTTTGAAAACTATTCTTGAAAACAGTTTTTAAGAACAATTTTTGGTATTATATGTTTGAGAATTGAATTCTAGAAAATAGTTTTTATTTTGAAAAACAAAAAGAAAAACATTTTTTATTGAATTAATAAAAAGGTTTTTAAAGCAAGTAAAACAAAAAAAATATATTTGGATGTTGTTTTTTTTCAATTAATAAAGTGTTTTCTTCAATTAATTTGATATTATAAATATATAATTAATTTTTATATGCATAATTCATTTATTGGAGGAGAAACCATTGTGCTAGAGGAGAAACCACTAAGCTAGAGGAGAAACCACTGAGGAAAGGTGAGAACAGGGAGAAGAAAAGCATAGAGAGAAGAACCTATTCTCTAATGCCTTTTTTTGTTCTCTAAATAGTTAAAAATATAAGGGAAACAACATTTTTTTGTTTTCTAAGAAGAGTCATTTTAAGAACACGGGGAACAATAAAAATAAAAACTACTTACTCTATCAAACAGGTTTTTAGTATTTTTTTTGTTTTCAAGAACTAAAAACAGTTCTTGAAAACAACAACCAAACAGGCCCTTATTATTTTTTACTTAATGACTTAAGTTAATTTTAAGTTAAATTATTCTTAAAGTCACTAATACTTTTTATTTAATGATTTAAGTTGATTTTAAATTAAATTATTCACTTGAAACTTATTACTTAATTTTAACTTTAACCATTAAGATTGTTTGATAAAGTTAATTTAATTTATTTTTTCTAAATCATCAAATTAACATATTTACTTCTTATTGAGTTTAATTAATATTTACCTTCATTAATTAATAATCAACAATAAATTTTTTTGTTACACATTCATATTAAAAGTATCATAGATATATAAAATAACTACAAAATATTAACCCTAAAAAAAGGTTTTATATGTATATATATTCATGGTTGTAAAATAAACTCCCACTAGATATGAACAAATGTGGCAAAAGAGATTTGAGACTTAAAATAAATTAATTATTTTAACTTAATATTTAATTTTTTTCTTTAAATTATAATATTAAGTTATTTTACCTAGCATGATTAATTTGCTTAATGACTTAAGTTATTAAGTCATAATAGTTTATTAAATTGAAATATTGAAATCCCTTTAAGTCATTAAATTGAGTTCATTCTAAAAGCCTATAACTATTCAATCATCCCTTTCATTGTTCCATGACATAACCTCTCATGAGAGGGAGAAGAATAATAAAATACTATAAGCTTGCTACTAATACTTCCAAACATAAGGCTTGTGACACCTTTAATAAAAGTATGTGCTAGTTGGTCCTTGGATAAAATGTTGATCAACTTCCACATGCTTTGTATGATCATGGTGTACGGAATTATGAGCAATGCTAATAACTACCTTGTTGTCACAATATAGTCTCATGAACATTTTAACATTCACCTGTAACTCTTTAAGAAGAATCCTTAGTGTCACGAACTTAGTTTTTTCCTAAGCTTGTGTGGTACTTAGACAAGTCAAGACACTTGATCTTGTTAAGTCAACCTTACTCCCAATGCTTAACTTGCTAGGCTAAGACGCTCACGACTCGGAAGCTCTAAAAGCCGTAGTAGGCAACTTTTAAATAATGGAAGCTTTATTGCTCAAGGAAGCTTTACAAGTGCTTTGAGAACTCACTTACTTGGTTGGGAAGTGATTTGGGTGGTGTCTTAGCCAAATGAGGGTCTCACCTATTTATAAGTACCAATAGAACTCTCTAAAACCTTGAAGGGTTCCTTACAAATCAAGAAGATTCTAGAATACTCTACACAATTCTATGTACAAACCTATATACAAGAATAATCAAGAGATTCCTAGAATTCTTTAGAAAACCCTGAACTCCTCCCATGCCTTCCACCATAGTGTAGAGATGTGTGGACATCTCTAAGCATTTCCAGAACCTTCCACACTCTTCCCACCAATGGCTCAGTGTAGATGAATCCAAGAGTCTCCAGAAGCTTCCTATGCTCTATATAAACCCATGGGGAGTCTTATTTGAAGCATCCTATGACATTAGTCTCATAAGTTCCCGTATCCCTTGTGCCATAGATCTAAACTCTACTTCCACGGTAAACCTAGCCATCAGTGACTGTTTTTTGCTTCTCTGATTCACCAAATTCTCTTTAACAAATGTATAATAACTAGATGTTGATCAACAATCAATAACACTCCTAGCCTAATCCACATCAATGAAGGCCTCAACTCTCTTTGCAGATTGAGACCTCTCAAGGAAATTCGTTCCATTGAGTTTCTTGTAGTGATCTAACTATTTGGATTATCCCCTTGGATCACCATCCATTATTGCCCTTTAGAGCTCTCTTCATATCCTTTTTAAAACTCCTCTACCATATCTCACAAAGAGAGGAAGAGACAAAGTAGACTCAACAATGAAGGCCAACGGTAGAAAGAGGTCTGGCATGTTTTTCTAGCTTTGATATGCATTCAAGAACAATCCCTTAAATCAAGCTGCAGTAAGCCCCTAAATTAAACTGCAATATTCCAACAGTCGTGTAATTTGGTTTAGTACAATGACAATATGTTGTAACACTGTAGCATGGTTAATATAAGTTTTGAAAATTCTCCATTCTATGACATATATACAACCTTGGTTTTAGTAACAAGCTATCTGTCATAACTTCATGTCTTTTTTTGAAGATGGGAGAAATGAAGAAACTTGTTGAAGAGGGTAAAATAAAGTACATAGGTCTGAGTGAGGCCTCTGCTTCAACAATCAGAAGAGCACATGCAGTCCATCCCATATCAGCTGTGCAGTTGGAGTGGTCCTTGTGGTCAAGAGATGTAGAGGAAGACATAGTTCCTACTTGCAGGTGAAGCATCTATGGAGACTGAAAAAGCTGTTTAAGAAGTGTTTGAAAATCTAGATTCGTAACTCCTCATGTTTGTTGTTTGGTCAGAGAACTTGGAATTGGGATTGTTGCATATAGCCCACTGGGGAGGGGTTTCTTTTCTTCAGGACCGAAGCTGGTTGAGAACTTGTCACAGGATGACTACAGAAAGGTTTGTCCACACGACTAACATTGCATTACCCATCACCATCAATGAATATGTGAAATTTTGCTTAAAAGGGAAGACAAAAAATGCACTTGAGTAAGAAATTCAAGTGAAGGAAGATTCCCACCAGGAGTCGAACCAAGGTCGCTGGCACCATGGACCCTTGTGTCGTGTTCCGGTTTCTCATACCAAATTTTGATTAGTTTAATTTCTGTTCCACTCGTCTCCAAATAACCAATATTCTCTGTTCCACTGGTCTCCAAATAACCAATATTCTGTAGCTACTAATTTGTCTTTAAGTTGGAACGAATACTCTTCTCCATTATACTGTCTTTACGTTCAAAAACTGTAGCTGTGTTCTGTATTGTTGAAGTACTTACATGAATTTCATGTACTGCAGGATCTACCAAGGTTCCGCCCTGAGAATCTAAAGGACAATAGTAACATATTTGAGCGAGTTAATAAAATTGCGGCAAGGAAGGAATGCACCCCATCGCAGCTAGCACTGGCCTGGGTCCATCACCAAGGGAGCGACGTATGTCCCATACCAGGAACCACCAAGATTGAAAACCTCAACCAGAATATGGGGGCTTTGTCAGTGAAACTAACACCGGAAGAAATGGCTGAACTGGAAGCCATTGCTTCAGTAGATGCTGTCAAGGGTGACAGATATGGAGCCAACTTGCCTACCTGGAAGGACTCAGAAACTCCACCCCTTTCTTCATGGGAAGCTTGAATCTTATAAGGTGATTGACATTACAAGGTTGCCAGAATATCACCCATGGTACAACTTTGATGTGTAATTGCATTGCATGTTAGAATCCAGAATAAAACGGGTTAATGTGACACAAGCAGGTTAAGCTCCTGCCCTTTTTTTATCCAACGCCTAAAAGAGGATTGATCATTGCAATAGAAGTGACAAATCAAGGTATATATGAATAAATGTAGAGATCAAGACCCAAAGGGAGTGTTGAACAGCCAAAGTTCATCAAAGCTCGCATCTTGGTTATCTTATCTTTAATCTGTTAATACCGTTTGTAAAAAGAAAAAAATCGACAACATAGAAAAATCAATAGCTAACAAAGAAAAAGACAGATTATACACAATTCTTCAGTGCATCTCCGGCCCCTTGAAAGAAGCAATAAGAGAGTGCAAAATCAGCAATAAAGATACCAACAAGAGAGATAACCACAGCTGAAGTAGTTGATTCCCCAACTCCTTTGGCACCTCCCATGGTAGTTACTCCCCATGCACAGCTTACAGTAGATATGATCCCGCCAAAAGCCATTGACTTGATCATTGCGCTTATTATGTCCCATGAATTAAGAGCTCTCTGAGCAGAATCCAGTATGATGTTGATGCTAATCCCATAAACACTGTCAGCTAGAAGTGCACTTGATGCCATCCCTACTGTGAAACACAAGAGTGTCAAAAATGGTAGAGCAATACAAGAAGCAATCACCCTAGGTGTGACAAGATAGTCCACAGGGTTTGTGCCTAGAACTCTTAGTGTGTCGGTTTGCTCAGAAACCTGCATCGTTCCCAACTCTGCTGCAAATGCACTTCCAATACGCCCTGCAACCACTATTGATGTCACAACTGGACTCAGCTCCCTTGAGAAGGCTAAAGCTAATACCCCACCAACAGATCGGTTTAATCCTAATCTGGTGAATTCTCTAACGAATTGTATGGTGAAGGCCATACCAACAAAGGCTGCAGTTAAGATACAGACACCCACTGATCTCGGCCCAACTCTCTCCAGCTGTTGTAGAGTATTCACCCAGTGGACTTTGCCCGTCAGGATCCTAATAATTACCTGCCCTGCCATGATAAACACAGATAATCCCCTCCATAGGTACCTGGGAGGCGACCATTTGCTCAACAAGGACTCTTCTTCATGATTGAATGCATGGTTTGTGTCTGAGTTTTCTTCAGACACTGAGACAGATGGATGGCCATCATCTGCACTAGGAATTGAAAACAACCTGGTTCTTTGGACAGGGATGTGAAACTTACAAGTCTGAGATTTTCCAGTGAAGCTGACTCTTCCTAAGAATGGACTCAAATTAGATGTTTTCCTCTTCATCCACCCATCAACTTTGTTTGCCCTTCAAAAGAAAAGTCAAAGATACAGATGAGAAAAATATTTCACATATGTAGGCATGATAGCACAGAGACACTGCATGTGTGTGTCTGGAGAGAAAGAGAGATAGAGATAGAGATAGAGAGATAGAGATAGAGAGAGAGAGAGAGAGAGAGAGACCTGTTAGAGAAGCAAAAAACTGGGTGAAGAAGAGAAGCTGTCTGCATTATTAGACTCAACCTTTTCAACGCTGTGAGAATGAGTAGAATCCTTTGATTTCAAAGGCTTCTACACAGGAAACTGCTATGAATTGGTGCAAGTCAGAATACTGTCTTAAAGAACTTCAAAATTTTGATAACATGATTTAGCCACATGGGACAGATCCCCCCAGTAACAATGCTGCTGAAGTTCACCAAAGACTGAAAGATATGTTATCCTCAATTTAGTTGAAACCTGAGCTTGCCTGTATGATACATAAGAAATCTGGAATACACAGGACATGAAAGGATGATCATTATCTTCAAAATAAAAAGAAAGTATCCTTAAAATGTTCATGGGTTGTAAAAAAAGAATCAAAAGAATCAGCAGTGATAGGTAAGTATTTATAGCAAGTAAATACAGAGTCGAGAGAATCATGTTAAATCATGTCTTTATGCCCTGCTAGATCACCTGGCTCTCCATCATTATAAATGACCTTGCTCGTTTCCCAATCAACATAAATGCAACCAATTGTTAATTTCTGAGCAATACTGACAGGCATATCCTGAATTTGAAACACCCAAAAAATTGAACCATTGTATATTTACACCCTCCTTGCAAGACCATCAGCTTGATTTGCCAATCTAAGCCTCCAACTGGAGGAGGGAATTATGTAGATTAAATAGCCACACTGGTCTAGGGATTCTTGCTCCTAAATACGTTAAAATGTCTAAACAGACCGAGAGTAGGCTAACTTCATACTAGTTTTGTATGTCCATGGCACTGGCTAAGGTGGTGTTTGGCTACATTTCCTATTTTTAAAACTTAAAAAAAAAAAAAAAAAAAAAAAAAAAAAAAAAAAAAAAAAAAAACCTAACATATACTCTTATGTAAATACTGGAGATACCTTAAAAAAGATAATGATTTTTAAGAATTTAAAAAAAAAATTAAAATAAAAGTATTAAAAACTTTTACTACCTCAAAATTTCAAAATTTTGATAACAGTTTTTAAGAACATAAGTTAAGTCCCTACCATTTATATGTTGCCACATTTTATATAAGAGTGCTTCTACTATTATTATTATTTTTTAATAAATTAATTAATTAATTAAAAAAAAAAAAGAAAAAGAAAAAGAGAGAGAGAGAGAGGAAACAGAAAGTGTATCCAAACCTCACTTAATAGAAAACTTTGTGAAACTCTACAAATTTAACTCCTTTCCTTAATCAACCAGTACAGCTCATGCCAGTAACTACTCTGAGTTCCCTAAAACCAAACAAAAAGCTATATTTTTGCTACACTTGGTCACCTCAAATCTTAATCCCTGTTCTCCAAAATCAGACACTTGCTCCTAGTTACACTCTCCCACTTGGTCACTCAACAACAATAACTTTAAAAGCAATATTATGTGCCAGATAAACCTTAAATGGTGAACTCTCCCAACACCCAATCTCTATAAAAATACCAATAAAATCAGCAACAATAGAGTATGGAAGTCATTACACTGATTCATAACAGTAATACTATCTCATGACTACAACACTGGTGCCTCCATCTTCCTCAGAAAATAGAGTGCATATATGGTCATAAACATGCAGGTTCAAATGAAGCCTTTATGCTCCCAAAGTAACAGAGTGCACCTTCTCAAGCCCCAGAAAAAAATGTTGGAGAACCACAGCCTATTATCCCTATTATTCCCAAAAAAAAAAACCCTATATTGTAAAACTCATAATATATATATATACAACAAGAAACTAGAATTCTCAGTAGCAAAAGTTGAAGCTGATGATTATACTTCAAGGCTACAAAGCAGATGCCCAATTCTTCTCTTTTCAATACGACAACCAGTACCTCAGAAAAAAAAAAAAAAATCACCAATCATTTTCAAGCTTTAAATTTTTTAAAATTGTCATTGCCTAAGCAAATAGTTATTTCCATTTCGAATAGTTTTCGCCTCAGAAACTCTATTGGATCTCAAAATAAGGTAGGAAAATGGGGAAAATGAACTAGAAAATCAATTATAGTGGAACTTATGAAAAATTGTACATATTTTAAACTCCTCATTCTTTAAATCCCAAACCACACAGATAGTTTCCAACAACATTGTGAAAAATTTTCATCCACACTTCAATGCAACTAATTTTCGCTGCTTTGTAGAGCGGGAAAGCGAGAAATCGCACCTAAACTTCCGTTTTGTGGGAATCTCAGTGAGAGAAAGGGGGCATAGTTTTGTTAAATTCGCAGAGAGAAAAGACGGAGGAGACCTAGGCCTGAGAAAACGCAGCGAGATGCCGATTTGAGAAATTGTCAGAGATCGCAAGTAGATGCTAGTTGGAGAAAAAGAAAGAAAAACGATGGGCAATTTTGAAAATTGTGTTGAAATCAGAGTGAGCTACCGGAGTAAGACACGTACCTGGGATGCCGGAGAGAAAGGAACAACGATTTGCAGTTGGTGAAGCTCCGGGCAGTACAAAGACAGGGTTTTATTCCGGAGACGAATATAGAGAGAGGATTTGTATTCTTTCAGAGATGGGTTTATATTGGGCCATATGTGATAGTGGTGATTAAAGGACCATTCGTATCTTGGGCCTGTATCACCTAACAAGGGAATAGAGAGCCCAATACATCACTACCCTAGCGGAAATGAAAATTTCCTCCATTGGTAATGTGCACCTCAGAAACATTGGTAAATTCCTCCACTACCTCTCACTACTAAGAAAAAAAATACTAAGCAAAAATAATTTTCTCATATTTCATTGTATTATGAAAAATATATAAAAAAAAATTATATATAATTAAAATTAGTTCGAAATATATATATATATATATATTTAATTTATTTATAAAAAGATTAAAAATAAGTGAAATAAGTGTAAAGTAATACATAAAAATAATTTACGGATTTCAAATCTTTTTTTCTTTTTACTTTCTTTGTCCTTTTTTTTCCCTTCCGATCATCTTTTTTGTATGGCTATTATGCCAGTTGAAAGAGAAATAGTAACAATTACTTTTTAAAAAATATTTTCTTTGACTTTTAAAAATAAAATCTAATTCTAATATTTAAAAAGTTTTTAAATTAAGCTTTTAACTTTCTAAGAAGTGGAAACTCCTTGAGTCCAAGAAAAGACCTTCCCATGCATGGATGCAAGTCTTTGGGCATCAAATGGTGCTTGGAATGAAATCTGCCATGCAAAAATGGTTTGTTTTCCTTTTACCGAGGTAGAAATTTTTCACGCCATTTTGCATCGATTTTTCAACACACTTGTATGAAAAGGTAGTCGAATTCCCACTAATATTTTTCATCCAAATTTTCATCTTATATTTTCGATATTTTTATAATCCAGTCATAAATATTTCTATAATTTTTAATATTTTAATTCTTGTTTCCACAAGACCATCAATGTGAATAATTGCAAAAATTCAAAATTGGACAAATCATTGAAGTGAAAAAATTATGAAACCACAATTCATTAGTTGAGAGGATGGTTGTACAATCCTACATGAGATCATAAATATAAATTTTATATATTATTAAAATTAAAATAAATTTAAAAAAATAGGTTTAAAATGTACATAAATAATTAAAAACTCTAAAAATATTTTATATTTTATCTTCAATATTAAAACTAAATTATGATAGAAATGAAATGTAAAGATATCAATATTTTAATTTCATCGGATAATAAAATATAATACTTAATTTCCAAGTAATAATATATGAGGGTATAAGATGATATTTTACTAATTTATTATAATATAATATTTTATCTATTAAAGACAAGGTATCATGCTAATGCAGCGAACTGACTATTGACTAGTCCACTTCACATGATGAGTGAATAAAAATAAAAATCCAATTGAACTCAGCCCAGCATATATGATAAGGTGAGAAAAACAAAGCTTATTAGAAACCCAGCCTACTAGGGGAAAACCCATTGGTAAGGACTTAGGCCAAAATCGGTCCATCCAATCGGTTGAGTCTATGTAGAATTGTGTGGAGTGTTCTTAAAATTTCTCACAAACTCTTGTGAGTGGCTTGTATATATTTTGTATATAGAACATTTTAAAATTATAAGGATAAATGGGAAGAGTCTCAAGAGTTTGGTGGAGTATTGTAAAGAATTCTTAAAGAGTCTTTTAGGTGTCTTGTATAAAATAGGTTGTATGTATATATTGTATATAAAATTCTAGATTTATAAGAAATTGTAAGGATTATAAAGAGATTCATAAGTGTATAAATAGGAGCTCTCCTCATATGGTAAAAACACCAATAGTATTTTTGTCTCTTTTAAGGCTTCTAATGTTTTTCATAGGGGTCACAATATGGTAGATTTAGAACATAGCAACCCTATCTCCCAATTATATAATCTTTCCTTATCCACATTTCAATCCCGAGCTAAGACATTTTGACGAGTATCCATTTCCATTTTAAAAAATAAGGACATTTTGACGAGTATCCATTTTCGTTGAAAAAATAAAAATAAAATAAATCTGACATCGCATGTGCCAACCAGATATGTATTTCTATTTGGATAGGGGGATGATTTTCCCAAAACTAACAACATTACATCAATCCACAAAATTCCCAATGAACAAATTCACAATCTTCATGCTTGTACACCTTTTTGAAAAAGCAAAAACCACTACAAAAATTTTAAGAGAAGGTTGAAAACCAAATCAAATCCCAAGCCTTCAAAAGAGGAGAGGGCTTGAAATGGAGATTTTGAAGACTTTGGTACTTGATGAATATCGAAGTTGTCACTATTGCAACGGAGTCGATCATTGTTATGATTCCACTCCTAATTAAAGAAGAGAAAAGAGTTTCTATGTTTCTTGATTGTGCTATTCTTTTTGTGTTCATCTTAAAAGATGGATTTCTAAAACTTGAAGAAAAGAGTTTTTATGTTTCTTGATTGTGCTACTCTTCTTGTATTCATCTTAAAGATGGATTTCTAAAACTTGAAGACGGATTTTTAAAACTTGAAGTAGAAAGTGACAATATGCAAAGATGAGAGAAACCAATAGAAGGAGAGCAATGGCTAATTTAGGGCAAATGTGAAAAAAGAAACTATTTATAATAGGGAGTTGTTTGATATTTTATAAAATTTGAAAATAACTTGGAGGGGTAGTCGGGTTAGGGTGAGGCAATACAAAACCCATCCCGCCTTGAACACGATTCGGCTTTTGAAATTTTTCCTAAACTCATCTATCCCAAATTATCACCTACTCATACCCATCCCAATAGGGACAGGTGGGACAAGTTACCCAAATAGCTCACAAACCGTCATCCCAATGGTTTTGAAGATAATATTATTGGAAAATGGACATCCGAAAACACAACTTTCCCTATTGTTTATCTCATTTTTTACTCTTTTTTCCTTGTCACTGGGTTTGAGAGAGAAAATGTGGAGAAACCATTGAAATATTCCAGAGGTGTCTCATCAAGCAGTTTTGATATGAACTGATAATAGCGTAGAGACTAGAGCGAGATCGTACTTTGGTAATTAATTTTGTAAAAGATCCTCCAAGGGATTGATGATTGATACTACTTTGGGATCAATTACTATTAGTTTGGGATTGAAAGAGATTGATGTGATTGATACTTTTTTATTTTTTTATTTTTTTTCTCATGTTTTCCTCAAATTTTCCAAAATCAAACATGGCCTAGATTTTGTGGGGGTTAGTCTAACAAACACCCCTTGTATCAAACTAAACTCTAAATTTTGTGTTCTTATGGCTCAATAAGATTTTATGTGATTTTTTGAAAATTTCTTTTCGAATATAGTTGTAAAAGAAATTAAAAGCAATTCCAATTTGTTGAATTTCCATTTATTGTTTGTTTTGATGGAGCTTGTTGCTTTGGATTTATGTTTAAACATCAAATTACTTGTTTTATCATGCATGGATTTTAACACATATCCATACTATTTTCTTTGATTTATGTATTGCCAAAATAGTCAAGGGTATGTTGGACCATGTGATTTAAATGTAGTTTTCTCTTTTAAAGATAAAAAAAATTGTTTTTGAAAATTTTTAATAACGTTTAGTCGTTGTTCTCTAAAAACAATTTTTTAAAATAAAGTGAAATAGAGAATAATTTTTAGAGAATAAGTAAGAATTATTTTCACCCATTTTTAAAAATGAAAAGAAAATATGAGTTTGTTTAGTTATATTTTCCAAAACTTATTTTTAAGAATAAAATTCAATTTCAAATTGGTTATATATTTACATATGGTAATATTGCCATGTCATAGACATCAATCAAATAATCAATGATAGCCATCTCATTAAATCATCCAAAAATTCATAATTTTTTAAACAAACTATGAATGTGTATGGTTAAGATTTATAAACTGACATATTCAAGAGTCACGCATTATTATTTATGTTCACCATATAAAGATCTATTCATGAAATCATTACTATTTTTGTATTGAAATAGTTAAGATAGCATTGAAATGAAAAAGTTCAAAGATTTTCAAGTTGACATGTTATAAAAAGCATAATCTTGTTTACATGAGGGAAAGCATAGTACCGTGGATAATATATTATACTTTTTTTTCCTTATTCTTCCTTAGTTCAAGCTTCATTTCATTAGGATTTACTGACAATACTAGAAAAAGTATAATCTCGTTTACACGAGGGAGAGCATGGTAACATGAATGTTAATACACTATATTTTTTTTCTCCAATTAAGTTTTGTTTCATTAGATTTTATTGATTAAGTTTTTAACAAAACAATCTTTATAATCAAGTCATAGAAAGAATATTATATTATTTTTTGTTTATTAGGGTTTTACGTTAAAGGTTATTCCTAGTAAAGGTTTCAAGGAGACATTCTTTAAGAACCGACATCAAAGGGAATACAAATGAATATAAAAATTTATGAATATAAAGGAGACACGTGTCTTGCTGTTAGATAGACCACGGTGTTTTTCTTTATATACCTTGTGGAAAGCAATGCATTTTCAAAATTTCATTTTTGCCACCTCGGATCAGACACATCATCTTATATGTATGCATCAATAAGTGGATTTTACACTATGGTTTTCAAAATAATTTACAAACTTAATTCCACTTAGGAAAATAATGCAAAAAATAGTTGCATCAGAGATCAAATAGAACTGTTTTTTATTTAATGGCAGAGATGGGAGAAACGGAGCAAAGATAAATGCTATGTTTGTTCTCGAAAATACTAGAAAAAAAAAATTATTAAAAAAAATGATATTCTCATTATTGGTTTTAATATAATATATATATATATATTAAATATAATTAAATTTATTAAAAAAAATTACATAATTTTCAATTATTTAACTTTTATGGAGAAAATTTAAATAAATAAAAATTTTAAAATAATTTATATTTTTCATTTTTGTTTCCTATTTTCTTTCACTGGTTTGAGAAGGAAACATGCCATAATAAATGGAGAGGAAGAAACTCGGAAATCAAAATGGTGTCATTTCGCATATAGTGGGACTAAACAGAGAAAATCTTGTACTGTTTGTACACACTGCTTGACGCAAGAAGAAAGAAACAGACGCAAATCAGAAAACAATGGGGGAACGTGGATGGAAAAAGTTGGACAGCACTCCTCTTATGGCTCAGAAGAAGAACAGGAGCTAACCACACATTTTGAGAGGGAAGGAAGAGGAAACTGAGAAAAAGCCATATGTTGTATCTCTACCGTTATTTCCAGTTCCCAAAAGTATTAACAAAAGAAAAAAAATTTAAAAAAATAATTTTCTCATGATTATTCTAATATAAAAAATATGAAAAAAAAAATCAAATATAATTAAAAATATATGTATTTTAAAATTATTTAATTTTTATACAATAAAAAAATAGTGAGTGAAACAAATTTTAAAAAACATATAAAAACATTTTATTAACTTTATATTTATTTCTTATTTTTGTTGGCATTGACCTCCCTTCCATTTTTTATTTCTATTTTCTTTTTCTTACATTTCCCAAAACTAAACATAACTTTAAAAAAAAAATAAGTTTATCCTAGAAAAAAAATCATAAAAAATAAAATTAATTAAAAATTTAAATATTTTTAAATTATAAAAAAATTAAATAAAATAACATGAATTTAAACTAGAATATAAAAATAATTTATTAATTTTAAATTTATTTTTTATTTTCCTTTATTTGTACTTTTTCTTTCCCAAATTTTCTGGGAACAAATGAAGAAAGAATTAATAAAATGATGTGAAATGATGGGAGCACATCTTTTCTTCCTATTCATTACCGGCACAGTGCCATCTCCAATACTGGAAGGGCTATGACAAAGAAAGAATTTGTTCGACAACCGGACAACCAGCAAATTCGGAGAATGAAATGATGTGAGACTTCCCCCAACTTGTATCCTACGGAGCAATTTTCATCCTCAGAGACACAGGCAGAAAGTGTTATAGACACAACTAGATAAGCTTAGTAATAATAATATCTATGCAACATAAATAGGATTATGTCATAATTTAACTCATAAGAAATTTCAAACATAATCAAGGAATAATAGCTTACAATTGCATACAATGATACAACTACTCCAAATGCATGCATAGGCTGTAAGAGAGACCAAGAGGACTGGAAACTTTCACTATAGTAATTCACATGATATCATAGAGAGAAGAAAGGCCCAAAGATCATTTCTTGCCAAATCGCCATATTTGACTCCTTGCCTCTTTTAAGCAATAGCATTCCAATATTTGTTTGTTTCTGCCAAACATCATGTTCCTTGTTATAGACACTTGGCATCATTTTCACACCCAACTTCAACTAGTAACATATTCTTTTTTCAGCCTGTCTAAAACATCCTTTTTTTACTCCTATCATACGTATGCACTACCATTTTTTCCCTTCTTCCCCAGCCCAAGAAACATCAGTTTCAACCTCTCAATGAGTAAAACACCTCTCGTTGGCATATGGAGAGATTTTGTCACTATTTACCAAATCTAAAACCTGAACAACTATTTAATGTCACCAATTCATATCTCCAGTCCTTTTGAACAATTTATTTACTCCATAATGGAGTGTTGACGGTGAACACAAATAAGTCGGTCTCTCTAGCCTGTGCTTAGCATGACTAATCGTCTAAAAAATTCTGAAAGCAGCTCATCAAGATTCCAATTTCACTTCACTGAGGAGACATTTAACTCCCCTTCAAGCAATGCCTTATGCTGTCTAAAGAGAATAAAGAAGGAACAAAAGGAAGGAACATGATAAATTGCCATATATGAAAGCTAAAATTATAGATAGATAAAATCTCCCTACTCAACTTTTCTTATAATTTTTAATGATGAGAAGCTATTTTTCAGACCAGACTTACTAAGCCTCTTTTTAAAACCCATTCTTACATTTAAAATTTTACAGATCATTTCATGATTTAATTTTATTGCATGGGAGGTGATCCTTGTATGTTAATATAATTCTAAATAACGATTCTAATCTACAACACCTATCAGTTCGGAGCCTATGTCATCTTTGACTTCCCCCAAGGCCTTAGGGACCAAGAAGTTTGCAGGCATATCTTGAGCCTGATCTGTTTTGACTGGGTCAGTGAGCTTTCCCTGAGGATAGCAGCTTCTCTAGCTGACCACATTTGATTTTTGTTGAGGTGTACTTGGGATTGGGGTTTAGTTTAACTTTTACTTGACAGAAATCTCATCTTTTTCCACACCTCTTCTCTTTCTTCATTGATAGTATCTCTTAGCTTTGTATACAAGAAACAATGAAGATCCATTCTGTAATTTGTTTGTCAATGGAGTTAGTTAAGCAGCAACACTGGAGAATGGTTAACACAAAACTAGAGCATTGGAGGATCCTTTAGTAGACTGTAGACCAAGACAAAGTGTACTCACTGCCACTTTACTGCAATTATAATATCCATACTTGGGCACCATCCAAGAGTCAATTTCAAAGTAGGAGGGACAAACAACAAATAATTGCAAAAGAGAGAACATGCAGGGAATCATTGTAAGTTGTTGAGAGAGAGAGAAAGAAGAAAAACCTTAATTCTCATTAATGTAATAATCTACTTACAATTGAGAAATATATATATATACAAGGCTAGGAGTCCTAACTACCATACATGTATCCTATATTAACAAGGAAAGGTTATATACTATAAATACATTATATTCAACACTCCCCCTCAAGCTGGAGCATATACGTCATATGCACCAAGCTTGTTACAAATATATTTAATCCTAGGACCTCTGAGAGATTTAGTGAAGATGTCAGCTAGTTGATCATTTGAATTAACAAAACTTGTAGCAACACATCCTGATGCGATCTTCTCTCTAATGAAATGACAGTCAACTTCAATATGTTGGTCCTTTCATGAAAGACTGGATTGGATGCAATATGTAATGCGGCCTGGTTATCACATATGAGTTTCATCTGTTCATCCTTTCCAAATCTCAACTCTAGAAGAAGATGTCTCAACCATATGAGTTCACATGTTGCCAAAGCCATAGCTCGATACTCGGCTTCAGCGCTAGATCTGGCCACTACATCTTGTTTCTTACTCTTCCAAGATATTAGATTACCTCCAATAAAAACACAGTACCCTGAAGTGGAACGTCTATCTGTGGGTGAGCCAGCCCAATCTGCATCTGTGTAACCAACAACCTGAGTATGACCTCTGTTCTCGTACAACACACCTTGGCCTGGTGTACTTTTGATATATCGAAGAATGCGGATTACAGCATCCCAATGGCTATCACATGGTGACTGTAGGAATTGACTAACAACACTCACAGGAAAAGAAATGTCTGGACGAGTAATGGTGAGATAGTTCAATTTACCTACGAGCCGTCGATATCTCCCGGGGTCTCCTAAAGGCTCCCCCTGTCCTGGTACAAGTTTGACATTCGGATCCATAGGTGTGTCTACCGGTTTACAGTCTAACATACCAGTTTCTTCCAGGATGTCTAAAGCATACTTCCTTTGGGAAAGGACCACAGCAGAACTGGATTGAGCTATCTCAATTCCCAAGAAATACTTGAGTTTCCCCAAGTCTTTGGTCTGAAAGTGGGTAAAAAGGTGTTGCTTTAGTTTCTGAATACCATCCTGATCACTGCCTGTAATGACGATGTCGTCCACATAAACAACCAGATAAATACACTGCCCCAAAGAGTTATGATGATAGAAAACTGAATGGTCTGTTGTACTGCGAAGCATGCCAAACTCTTGAACAACAGAACTAAAACGGCTAAACCATGCTCGAGGAGATTGTTTCAAGCCATATAGAGAACGGCGTAACCTGCATACTAGTAGTGTTTGGTTCCGTCCACCAGGAACAATTTGAGGCTAGCCACCCATTTGAAAAGTCCCACCTAACTGGGCATTTGATATTTGATAACCAGAGTAATGAAAATTGAATGGATTTGATTGAACCTTATGTGAAAGTGTTTGAATTTGATATGAAAATGGTTGGTTGAATTTTGAATATATTAGTATTGTTGAAAACTCTGATATTTGATGAGAAAAAAAAATGATGATATCTCCTATTTGAAATGAAAATATTTGATCCATGAATTGCATTAATATTCCTTATTGGGCTGTGAGCTCATTCCCAATTGTTGAAAATTTTTCAGGTACTCTTAGTTCGGGTGAGGAGTGATGGCTAGGCTGAGGAATAGTCATCATTAGAATTTGACTTAGGATTTTATGTTGGATTTTGTTTTAACTGTTAGTTTATGTTCATTTGGATCATTTGATATTTGGAAGTTATTTGGAAATTGAATTTGAGGATTTTAGATTTTGTTCTGCTACTCTGAACAGGTATTTGGTAATTGGTAACATCCAGTTACAATATGATTGTTTGGGTCAGATTATACTTTAAGCCTTCGGGTTTGAGGTGTGAAATGACCGTCACGCCCTTGGAGTGGGTCTTGGGGCGTGACAGAGTGGTATGGGAGGCTGGTCGGCGTCAGGCGAAGCTGGAGGAGGAGGCGCGTCGCCGGAAAAGGCCTCACGCGCCCTCACGCGCCGGCGCGTGAGATTCAGTCGCCGGCCGGAAATTTGCGCGTGGACGGCGCGTGGATGGGATTTTGGTGCCGGTGCCTTCACAAAAGTTGTAGATCTCCTCCAGGCGCTCCTTCTGGTATAGTCGGTGTCGGAAAAATACGTCGCCGGAAAAGCTCGCCGGAAAATTCGCCGGAAAAGTTCGCCGGCGGTGAGTAGTTTCTGTCGACGATCCGAATGACCGGAAAGTATTGGAAGATGGGGAAGGTGACCGGAATGAAACACGGTCACCGGAAGGTTTCCCGGAGTTGATGACACGGGAAACAAGAAAGAATTAGGTTTTCTTCCTTGGCTCTGATACCATGTTGAGAGAGAGAGAAAGAAGAAAACCTTAATTCTCATTAATGTAATAATCTACTTACAATTGAGAAATATATATATATACAAGGCTAGGAGTCCTAACTACCATACATGTATCCTATATTAACAAGGAAAGGTTATATACTATAAATACATTATATTCAACATAAGTCATATAAAATTTGACAGCTTATAGGATGGTTGAATACACACATAAAGAAAAAATTAAAAAAAAAAAAAATCCCACTTGAGCATAAGCAAATTGAATGCTCTAGATGCATAGCCAAGAGATCACATATTAGTTGACAGGTTATGAATATGATTGAACAAGCACACAGAAAACTTATTCTAACACCAGCAAGTGAATGCTTGCATACGGAAGAGGGGGGACAAGAAGAACATAAACCATAGTGGTAAGCACAAACTGTAGCAATCATATGCTAGAAATGAATAAGTTGTTTGATGTAGAACAACCCTAAGGTAGTTTGTCCACAATAAAACAGAGTTGGCTAAGGTTTCACTCTTTTAGGATTTAAAGAAGGGTACAAGTAGTTCAAGTCATGGCAGCAGAAAAAATAAAAAATAAAAAAGTGAAAGTGAGAAAAGAAGAAGAAGATAAAAAAGAAAGAAAATCTTTATTAATTAATATTTTATTTCTGATAAAAAAGAATTTATCCGGTGTTTGGCTTTAGAAAACCCAAACACCGGATAAATTCTTTTTTATCAGAAATAAAATATTAATTAATAAAGATTTAAAAATACATGTAAAGGATGAGGAGTCCTTCCTAAATATACAAACTCTAATCAAAACAACAGATGAATAAGCCCTTAAGGCCTGGCTCAAGTGATAAAGGTTGGAGTGGATTTATGGGAGGTTTCGGTTCAATTTCCAATGAAGACAAAAAAATTTACCTATAAAAAAAAAAGAAAAAAATTAAATGAATAAGTTTGGAAAAAAAATAAATCAGGTCACATATCAACCCTATAGGTCTCCACTTGTCCTAAAAAATCCGTGCAATTCTTTCCCACCATATTATCCCCACTTGTGCTTAAAAACCCTTGCATTTCTTTATCATAGGATTTTGCTTCTAAGTGTACTCCCACACACACAAGGACCACTAGTATGAGGCCCTATTTGGATCGACTTCTGAGAAGTTAAAAGTTCTTTTTTTAAGCTCAATAAGGGCTTCTATACCCGTTTGGCTAATTTTGTTCAAGGAAATTATTACTTATAAAAAAGCTTAATATGGAAACTAGAAAAATATTGCTTCTTGTAGAAGCTCTATTTTGGCTTATGTAAAAAGTTCTTTCATGTTTAATAAAACTTTACAATACCAATATTACCCTTTAAAAATTGTGACTTAAGCTTCAACTTCCAGCTATAACAAAAAAACAAGAAAATATCCCAAACGAGGCTTAAATAGTCAAATGTCATAACCCCAAAGTCATCAGATAGTATAAAAAAGATGATAAATCAATTCTCCGATATATTTTTTTTTTTGTCATATTATCTCAACATATCCTTAAAGATCCTTGCATTTCTTTTCTACTATATTATCCAAATTAAAGTGAGGTAAGCAATTTGTCATACATTTCGCCTCTAATTGTACCCCCCAAACCCCTAAAGGAACTAATCATCATATCAGTCCTACTCCTAGGAGGAACCTAAACAAGCCTCACTTGTCTGAATAATCTGTGTCACAACCCCAAAGTCATCAAATAGTGTTCAAAAAGATGATAAATCAATTCTCCACTCCTTGTGCACATAATGCAACAATCAAGACCAAGGGCTTTGTCAAGTCTTCCCATCTATAGTGGATAACTGGTGTCGACCTTCTTGTTAACCACTAGCCATGCAAAGGCCTTGACCTTGGATGAGACTTTAGATTGCCATATGAAATTTGTTGGATAGAAATGAACATGAGCCAATAGATTGGATTGGACTAAAGGAAAGATTTTGCAATAGATGGGCTAAAGAGATGATGACCAAACTCTCATATCAAGGATAGATGGTGACAGGTGCACATGAGAAAGAGAACATAAGTCTTTCAAATTCCTCACCTCCAAATCAATATGAGGTTATGTCAAGTTAAAGGTCCAAGAAAAAGGAAAAGAGATGCAAGAATAGATGAAATAGGAGAATTTCTAATTTCTATGTGTCATAACTCAAAAAAGATTTGGAAATTGAAAGTATAGAAGTGGATCCCCTACCACAAGTCTTCCCAAAATTGAACCCAAACGCTAAACAATAACACAAAAGATACTTAATTTATATGACAACTAATTAGAATCTTAATTCTTCCCTAATGGTTTTAACCTTCCAAGTAATTCAATTAAAAGAAAAATAGGAACTTTGAGAAAATAGAGACTTTTAAAAATAGAAACATTTTGATAAATTAAAAAATAAAATAAATACTTTCAGAATTTTATTAATTATTTTTTTATAAAGGGACTTGTTTGAAAATGGAAACTTTCTTATACAAACTTTATAAATAAACTTTAAATTGAAAATTTTAGTTTTTTTAAAAAAAAAATCATAAAAGGCACTATTAAGAAAAAGGAATCTTTGGTAGAACTCCAAGTAAGGTGAGGGATTTTTTGTTATCTCCTTCTTGGCTAGTCTAGGCATCCTTTGTATATATTGTGAGTACATTAGTGCTCCTTTGTTAGGTGCTTTTAATATATTTACTCATTTTCCAATAAAAAAAAAAGAATTTATTACAATCAAGGATGAAAATATCGGTTTTAATGAATATATCGGTAACTTGATCCTACAGATATATCGGAAAATATCAATGGATATTTTGACATAGAATTTCGATGAGATGAAAATTGAATAAAACTCATGGAAATGTTAGGAAAAAAAAAAAAAAAAAATGATAGAAGAAGTAATAATAGTCATTTTGAAATTGTTCTATTAAAGAAATTGATATATGTATGATGTAATTTATTATATTCAATAATTACATCATGTGCGTCAATAAAAATATGAATTTTGTAAGTGTACATTCATTATTAAGTTACATTAAATATTATTCGACAACAACATTATGACATTGATAATAATATATGTTTAACTTGAAAATAAATTTAATATTAAAACTATAATATATTTAATTCAAATGTATTCAATGATGTAAAATAAACGATGATACATATATGTTTTCGTATTAAAACTATAATCTATTAAATATAGTAATATTTGTCAATATACAACGAAGGGCATATTTGGCTCAGTGGTTGCTAAGGGTTCAATTTGATTGACAAATACCAAAATATAACCGATATATCAACAATTTTTTGCACGGTCGAGCTTTGCGTGGTTGAGCCCCGCACCCCACTCCGATATTTGAAATATCGTCGAATACAATAAGATATTTCTAAGAAGAAGATTTCTATATTCTAAATAACTCAAATAATTAACTACTACTAAGTTAGACTTAAATAACCTAATTGCAGAACTATCTCAACCTGGGTAAATATGTGTAGCTGCACCATACATTGAACATTCTAAGAAAGAAGATTTTCTAAATTCTAAATAACTCAAATAATTAACTACTACTAAATTAGACTTGGATAACCTAATCAGCAGAAATATCTCGACCAGGCAAAATATGTGTAGCTGCACCATACATTGAAAATTAAAACCAAAACAATAACAGAATCACACAGGCCTATGCTCATCGAATTCAAAAAACTAAATAGCATGACATGTATCAAAATCGAACTAAAATATCAATTAAAAAATATAGAAATCCCATTCCACAGTCATCTCATTCAACAGTCAATACTGTAAACTATGAATGTAACACGTTTGGCCCAAAACTAGTATCGGTATATCTTCTACCAAAATCAACCCACATAAGCATAGGATGACAACAAATCACAATCCCAGTTGATTTAATCCAATACATTTCTCAGTTGAAATGAGAAAAACTTCACTCAGCAATTTCATCAATACATTCCCCTACTATTATTCAGAATTGAACCAAGCGTACCCAAACCGCAAACGCCAACAAGGGGCTGACATCCAATGTATCGAACACCGGCGGAATGATATTCCGGAAAAGATTCAAATAGGGATCGCACAAGTCCCGAATTGCCGACAGCGGTTGCCGGTCCCATGGAATGTTCGGGAACCAACTGAGCAAAACCCTAACCATCAACACACCACTGTATATATCCAGCCACTTGGCCATCCCCGCCGCGACCACCGTGAGTGGGGTGTTCAAGTAGCCACTGGGGCGGTCCGAGCGGCGGCGAAAAACAGCGGTCCCACCGCACAGACCACGCTGCTCCGGAGGTCACGAATTGCAGCGAGCTCTTCGGGGTTAGGAGTAAATCAATTTGCTTCAAATTGAGAAAAATATCTTGGATTTTGGCGATGAATACTTTGGAAACTGCGAGAGCTGAAGACAAAATTGCGGACACGGTGCGAGTGGAATCGGTGAGGGAGTTGTGGGAGTGGTGGTGGAGGCGGAGATTGCGAGTTTTGCGTCGCGGCGAAAGCGGAGGCGCAGGCGGTGGGATTTGGCCGGAGAGAAGGTGGGGAGGGAGACATGGAAAGAGGGGAGTGGAGTGCAGTGGGGTGCATAGAGGGTGGGGTTTGGGGTTCTGAGGAGAAGGGTTTGGGAAGCCATTAGAGAGGCCATTGGAGAAATAAGCGGAAATGAAGATTATGCAGTGAAGGGCACGAGCAGCAATCTATCTGGACTACCGTGGTTTTAGGGGCTGTTTGGTTGCAGATTTGATGTGTTCTTTGAAGGAGGATGTGGAAAAGGTTATTCTGGTTTTTTGAGAGTTTGTGGCCAAAATAAGGCTATTAGAATAAAAAAGGTAAAGGAAATAGTATTTCGTTAAAAAAAAAAAATGTAGAAGTAGTGTTTTTCCCTTCACCTCATTAGTTGATGTTTTGCAAAGGCAAACCAACTTGCTTTTTTTTTTAAAAAAAAAAAAAAAGAAGAAGCTTTTTTTAGCTTAATCCAACCTAACTAATATATAAATGGTTTAAGATAATCTACTTAAAGAATATAAACATGCATGTATAAAACCATAATTATTGACTTTAGTTCTATTACATGTATTTTAACTCTGCCTTTTTATTTCATATTCGCCCATTTCTTGTCTATCTTTTCTTCTTATTTCATTTTTCCCTTTTGTTTTTACATTCTAAATTTTTATTCTCATTATAAAACTCTAATTCTTAATTCACTTACCCGTTAATCCTTTATTCTCATTTAATTTTTCTGTTTCATCTTATTTTACTTTTTTTTTAGCCCCACTACAAATCTTGAGAATTTAATTTGGGATTTTAGGGCAGTGTGGTAGCAAACAAGGATGTTGATATTATGATGCTTGAAGTTAAAGTATCGGGTTCTATTTTAACTTCATCTTGAATTATTTCTCACTATTTTCACGCTCTCACATAATCCAATTTCTTATTTATGGATTGATCTATTTAATTATATTAAAATTACATTTAAACAAAATATATGTCATTTTGAAGAACACTTTTACTTCGACAATTTCCCATTTTTGTAAGATGTACCTTTTTATAATGGGTTTTTGAATATTATTGTTAACGTTGATTCATTGTGAGTGTTCATTTATATTGTTTTGTCTTTAAACAGTTTTTTAGAGGTTGAAAGTTCGATTTAGCCAGATACCTAACTGTAAAAAGGAGTTTTCTATATCGACATTTTCTCACTTAATTTCCCATTAATTATTCTTTTAGATTTTCAATAGTTTGAAATCCCACTAACAAATTTTCAAATTATTTAAATGCTTTATTTTACATGTTTTTTTTTTTAAAAAAAAAACAAATTCAACGAACTCAATTGTTCTACAAACAATGTACACTTGCCATGTATTTATGTCGACCAGTGGACATGACTAATAAATATCTCCGAATCAGGAGCTTCTTGCGCTTGAAGTAAGCCTTGGTCACACAAAATCGAACCTGGCCAGATAATCACAACCACGTGGATCAAGTCATCTCGGTTCTTCTAGATATCCGGTCATCATTTGCCTTTCCAAAGCTCTAGTCACTAAAAAATCTCATATTTATTTCCTATTTTTATAAAGCATCAATCATCACCCTCTTGAACTCTTCCCCGGCATGTGACCTTCTCTACTGTTACTATAGCCCAGCAATCCGGTCTCTACGAAACGACACCGTTTCATAGCAACGAAGGGAATGGATTCTCTGCGTGTACTGCAGTGCTCCACCTCTGCGCAGTATCATTACATCTACGCAAGCAACTGGAATTCCCCCTCCAATGCCGAAGCAATTTCTTGAAGCCAAGAATCTCACATTCGTTTCGGAATTTAGGGTTTTTGAATCGTCGGATTCTTTGTGGTGTTTCCTCAGTTTTGACAAGGTACTTGATGATTGTTTGGTTTCAGAGAAACTGACTGCAGGATAAGAAGTTAAAAGAATGTGAGATGTGTTATGAACTTAAGATTTGTTCTCGTTATCTCTCATTTGGTTTGGTAGCTGAAAAAGTGAGGAAGAAGAGGGAAAAAAAAATGAAATTGAATGTTCTTAATTGGTTTTTTTGTTTTTCCTGGTGCCTTGTAATTGAAAGTTTTTAATTTCCGGCTTCTTTCCAGCATTTTCTTAGCAACCAAGCTTAGCATGTTTGAACTAGAAACGAATATATATTTTGTTAGTTGTTATTTTGTTTGAAATTTCTTACAACTTGGAAAAAGTTTCCGCTTAATACAAACAAGGTACTTAATATCCGTTTGGTTGCCGAGAAATTGATCACAGAGGAAGAAAAGAAAAAGAAGGTGATTTTCTTTTTCTTTTCTATTTTGTCTCATAAAAATAAGTTAAGAATTGTTTTCAGTATCTTTAATTTCAGTTTGGTAGCTGAGAAAACGAAGGGAAAAGAGACACCCTAAAAAAATGGTTAAAGTTGAAATTTATATTTTGTATTGCTTATTTATTTATTTATTATTATTATTATTGCCCCTTTGAGGTGCCAACTAGTTGAAACTTTAGCACAAAGATTTTGATTTCTTTCATCTTCCAACATTTTCTCACAGCAAAAGTTTCCTTTGTTTTTGTGGACCAGAAATAGATTTGTGAGAGCATTTTTATATTTTGTTTGAAATTTCTTAGAATTTAGAAGAAAGTTATGCTCAATTCGCTATAATGAAAAGGGTTTGTTGGCAGAGAGGAAGAGAAGAAGATGGGGACGAGGACAGGGAGTGGGAAAGTTAAGCTAAGTATTCTACTCAAACACCAGGTTAAATTCGGAGAGCATGTTGTGATGTTGGGGTCCACGAAGGAATTGGGATCATGGAAGAAGAATGTGCCGATGAATTGGACAGAGAATGGATGGGTGTGTAAGTTGGAGTTGAGAGGAGACGAGTCAATTGAGTACAAATTCGTGATTGTGAAGAGGGACAAGAGCATGACATGGGAAGGTGCAAATAACAGGGTTTTGAAGCTGCCTAAGGAAGGGAGTTTTGGTGTAGTTTGTCTATGGAATGCAACCGGGGAGGCTGTGGACTTATTACCTCTGGATTCGGAGAAGGATGAGGTAGAATTTGATCATATGGATGAAATTGGATCTGCTGATGTTGATGGTGCTTCTGTTTTGGAAGTTCAGACAAGTCCTTTTGTTGAGCAGTGGCAAGGCAGGTCAGTTTCATTCATGCGATCAAATGAGCACCGCAACCAAGAAACACAACGGAGATGGGACACTTCAGGTCTTGAAGGGTTCGCTCTGAAGTTAGTTGAAGGTGATCGAAAGGCCAGAAATTGGTGGCAAAAGGTACTGCTATTTTGATAATTTAACATCTTACATTTCAGGTTGATAGAAATTGTTCATCAGATTAGGAAATTAATATTGCCCCATTATCTACTTTAGTATCTGATTTACATACTTCCTTCATGTGATATTATTTGCAGTCCTTTCTATTGCACAATATGTTTTCCTATGTGTTCCTTTACATGTAAGTGTCTTTAAGATTACCAGTTTGATATTCTACAATTAGTAATTCTACTGTTTGTGCCTGTAAAAAGACCAAAAAAAAAAGTAATTCCACTGTTTGTAATTGTGTTGTTTGGAGCTACTGTGATACTGTCGTGACGTTTTTTTTTTTTTTTCTTGAATTAAAAAAAAAGGAATCCTTGTCACCGAAAACATTTTAAGCCTGGATGATGTGATATATTCTGATGCATTTTTTTACATATTTGATATCCTACTTATTCTGCTATAACCCTTAATTATAAACTACATCACATTTCAGTTCCCTTGATTTAACTAAATATGCTTGAAGTTATCACCAATACCAGAAAAGTGTCATGCAACATCCCTGGAAGGTCTGAGGAGTCGGAAAATAAAGTCAAATTTTCTGTAAAGGAATGATGTTGATATACAGAAGATCTAGTGGTTGAAAAAATCATTCAAATCATAAACCATTCTTTCTCAATTTGAGGGGAAGTGTTGGACAGAAGGATTGTTCTGTGATATATGGAAGGATTTACTTGATAGTCATCTGTGCAAACACAACAGGTTCTTTCTACTTTTATGAGTCAACTTAATTTACTGTAGTTAATTTATTTTTAAATTTCTTATTGGCTATAATTGCCCTGTAAGGTTCATTATATTAAATGGGAAACAACAATTTTATCAAGCAAAAGCAAGATATCATTGTAATAAATCTTCTGGATCCTTTCTTCATGGAAAAATACCGTTGTCAACTTGATGCCAGACCTGAATGGTTCCTTATCAACCATTTTCCAAACACACAACATCCAACAGAAATCTTTCCAATGGAGCATGTCACTTTGTGGAAAACAATAGGAAGTAGTGGTCTTTGACAAAGATGACATACTTGGCAGATGGTATTAGGTGTAGCCCCCTTATTGATGAGCATAAACTTGTGTTGATATATCTAAAGAGCTTTTGCTTGAAGAACTTCAGAGTCAATAATAACCAGCAAGGGGACAGAAGTAGAGGACCTTTTCACATCTGGGACCTAATATCATAAACCATCAGCAGGTCACTGACCTGCACCAAAAAGAACCAAGTTATTCTTGAAGCAGATATGTAACATTTAAGGTTCTGGCACTTGTAACTTTCTTGATGTGGGCCAGGAAAAGAATTCATGAGAATAGAGCTAACCATGTGATGCATGAACATTGAAGAGGCTTATCAAATCCAAGTAGGCTCACTCGCTAGCTTAGCCTGGAAATTAGTTTGTATAGACTTTCATATTTTATTTTTTTATTTGCTCCATTTCCTTGTGTTTAATATAGTTTTACAAACAATTGCTTTTCTTGGATAGGCAAATAGAAAAAAATATTAAACAAAGCCTAACAAAAAGGGAGGGCATCCTATGTACACAGGGGATAGACAAGAGACACCAAAAGAAAAGAAAGAAAAGACAAGGAAAGAAAAGAAAACCACCCAGCCAAAAAATAGGAAAGCTAAAATCAATGAGCCATAGACTATCAATGAAATCCAATAATGTACAATTTTCCATCTCTAATGTGGTATCATGGACGGATTTGATGAATATCTCCTTCAATTTTTTATCAATAGCTTTTCCTCATTGAAAATCCAACCATTACCTCCCATATGCACCAAAACTAGCAAAGGGGAGCCATTTGCCACACCTTCCTCTGCTGCTTATCCAAGCCTTGAATCTTCATCCTAACTAGAACGCTTTGATATATACACAATAACATATTTTACTGCTGTCTACTCTAATCACAACGGATTAAAATGTGATTTGCTAAGTCTTCATTAGCTTTTCACAGACTATATCTGTTCAATATCATCCATCCTTTCCTTATGAAGAGATCAATGGTTAATATCTTCACTCACACCGTCTCAAAGGCAAAAAGATAGGTCCTTAGAGGAGCATAAGTACCCTAAACTTTCTAATTTCCTACCCTCCAAAATTTTTCTCATATCATGCTATCAACCAATTCACTAGATGCATCTTTCTTCGTTCTAAAGGACGCCCCCACTCCAATAATAGTAAAACATATAAATAAATTCTGCATGCGTTTTTTCTAGTCTGATTTTAACATTCTTAGGAATTTCAAACAGGGACATGCAATATAGTGGAAGGCTCAAGAGCACTCAACAAATATTGCTTCTTCTAAGAGGCCAATCTCATTTTAAACTTCTCCTTAATCAAGTCCCACTCTGCACAAGTCTTATAAGACATTTCCAAAGGCAATCTTAGGTATGTGGGAGGTAGGTATCCAGCCCTACAACCAAACAAGGAAACTGATCTATCCACTCCAGCTCACCAGAAGGAATTACCTTGCTTTTACAGTTTGATTTTCAAGCCTGGTACAAAGTTAAAGCATATCAACACTATTTCTAGTATTTCATCACCTCTCACTGGCCTCACAAAAGTAAACTGTAATATGTAAATAAGAGATGAGAGACTTTCATCCCTTCTTCCCCTTTTTCCCCTTTCCTTAAAGCCACTGATAAACTCCGCTGCCTTGTTCTTGAAATGAGATGATTAAGTGCTTCTATAATCAAAACAAAAAGATGAGGAGAACCAAATCACCTTGCCTCTAACCTCTGAAGCTTAAGAACTCTGTGATCATACTATTCACTAGAATCCACATTCTTAATCTAGATATACAAAAAATGAATGCATGTATCCATATATAAACTATTATTTGGGTTCTACTTTATAACAAGTTATGTAACTTTTCTTTTCTTGTCTTTTCCTTTCCATTTTTTTAAGTTGTTTGAGGGGCTAGGATTATAAAGCTTTAAGGAAACTAGAGGGTCTAGCTTGTAGAGTTGTTGTGGCCCTCATAGAAATAAGTCTGCAAAGGATTTTGTTAATAGTTCTTTCCTAATCTAGCTACAGAGAATTGTTTCTGCCTTGCAAACCTAGAAACGATTGTCTTTGAGTTCAAACTCAAATTGCATCACAATGTCTTGCTATTTCCTTATTTAATTGCTGAAAATCCATTAGAACGTTTTCATTACACATGTTACTAAAGGTGGACTGTAGATTTAATGTCCTTTGGTGCATCGAATTTGTATTAGAGCCCAAATCCTAGATCTAGATCATGTTTGAACTTGATGGAGTTTATGGGGAAAAAAAGGAAATAAATTTTTTTGGCAATGGATAGGAATTTTTACCTTATTTGCTTATTCTAAAGTTGGGATTTACTTGTTGAGTCTATGAAGCTTTGCTTCTTATGCTCAACCCATAATGTCCTCCAAACAGAAGAGACTCCTTCCTATATGAATAGCAACTGGATGGGTGAGAGAGAGTTCTTGGTTGCTAGCAGTCTAAGATAGCTAAAACGAGGCATATGATTGGAGATTTATTGTGAGCCATACAAATGCTTCTGACTCGAACTAGTGAAGGGCCATAAGAGATTCCTGAAGGCAATTGTGACCTCTTGAGTATACTTGAGTAGTCTTAAGGATGAGAAACTTATAAGCGTAAAAAACCCTTCTCATGATGTTAGGCATGGAGATAATCTAGAGTGAGGTAAATTGAAAGATGTTCTTAGTGCATGCACTTGACTTGGACGGGGGAGGCATCAAAGTCAAAAATGGTTTTTGGAAAGATGTATGATCAAGATTGTTTGAACACTTAACTATAACGAACATTCCTTGGGTAATCCATGTCAAATTAGTATTGGTGGGCTTCTAGTAATGGCACAAGCACAATGATGAGGGCATTTCTAAAGCTATTTGGTGTCATATCTATGTTCCATGAGTTCGGGTACAAGTGTCAAGTGCGGGACCTGTTTGACTGTCTTATCCTTCACACTATAATAATAATAATAGTAATCTTATTTTTATAATAGTAATGATAATAAAATTCTTTGATAAAAGAACTATTTGTTCTTCTTTTTTATCTTTATTTAAATAAAAATCAAAATAGCCAATATCCGAAGCAAAATATGAGCACTCAACAAGAATCTCACACCCATACCTTTATCATGTTGTGTTATCTGAAGAAAAGTGTGAGTTCTCAACAAGGATCTCACACCCATACCTTGTCATGTTGTGTTGACACAGGTAAGTTGGGGGAAGTTGAAGATTTTCAGGTATCAAAGTGCAGTGTTGACCATAGAGGTGTATATCCTAGCTTTACTGGAAGGGTTGAGAGAGGCTGTTTCTTGGGAGCCTCAAGCTTGTTTAGAAATGAAATTCCTTTATCTGTAATACAGTTTTTGTTGCTTATTAAAAAAAAGGATAAATAAAAAAGCAAATCCAAAAGTGATTTTTCTTGACTGATGTGTATTAAAGGTAACAAGGAGACTATAGATTGTCTTCTTCTATGAAATTACCTTTTTTGGCCTGTTGGGATAATTTGGGTGGCCTGCAGGGGGCAGACTCTGATATTGTAGATCTTCTTCAAAGGATTGTATGAAGGAGAAAGGGCCGGTTGTCTTGGTTTATGCCTGCTTTGCAATATTTGGGTTATCTGTGGAAGGAAAAACTGGATTTTTGAGGTGAGAGTTTCCTCTGTTACATTTTAAGCTTCTGTATGGGCCAGCTGTTGAATTTCATTGGTGTCCTTTAAGCTACATCATGGCCAATTAAATTTTAACGTGCTCTAGTGAATCAGGGAAAATCCAATAGCTGGAGTTTGGAGTCCTCCAGAAATTTTATTTTGTTGATTGGCAAAGTGAGAGTCGGCAACATTCTTTTTAATCTCTTGTAAACTCACAGAATTTAATGGGGTGTGATTTTGTTTCCAAACCTTGGCTTAGAGCTTTACTAGGGAGTTTGAAGAAAGTGATAATGAAAGAACTCCTAGGGTGAGTGGTGGAGGGTGGATGCCGGTGTTTTTATTTATTGGGCAAAGTAGGTATCTTTAGGTTCTTGATGCTATATATATGAAATGGGGAAGTTTAGAGGTATTTTACAAAGCTTTTTGTGCATAACCCATATGCATAGCTAGGAGAGGATCTTATAGGAGATTATATGGCTTTGGAGAATTTATTAAATATCTCCTTTTGTTTTTTTTTCCTTAGTTTCATCATCAGGTTTCAAAGTGTAAATACCGAATACGATATAATGCACTAACTTGGTGCTAAATCGGTAAGAATTGGATGACTCGACTGAAATTCCGAGTTAACTCGACCGAGATTCCGAGTTAACTTGACCGAGATTCCGAGTTAACTTAGCCAACTCGGTTAGGTTATAGAAAAAATTTACAATCAGTACAGATTCCCTTTTCTTTCCCATCACAATAAAAATAAAAATATTTTCAAAGAAATCAGAGATTCTTCTACAAAAGAAAACACCTGTGATTTTGAAACTCAATCTTTCAACCCATCAATGAGAACATCAACGAAGAAGCAGTAAAAACAAATTGAAAGCAATTGGTAACCCTTTCAGAAGCCTTTAAAAGTGGAAATTAGCATAGGATGAGGGTACATAATTGAATTTACTTATGTAACCATAAATCGAGCATTGTTGGAGTGTAGCCTACACTATGTAGGTGCTTTGGTACGTCGGCGGTGGTGATTGGACACTGACAAGGAAACCCTCACAGTCATCTCCCTCTTGTTGTGGGTGTGTGGTATCATGTGACTGTGTATGGATGGATTTGGTGGAGGGCTTGAAGCAGTAGTTGTGGTGTGTGGGTGGAAGGCTTGAACTTGAAGCTTAAATTGGTAAAGTTGAAAATTTATTTGGATGTTGTGTATGGTGAAAGTTGAAATTGGTAAATAATTAATTTATATGGATTTATAATTTTATATGAATTGTGTGTGTATGTTGGAAGCTGAAATTGGTAAAATTTTAATTTATATGGATTTATAATTTTATATGGATGGTATGTGCATGGTGGAAGCTGAAATTGGTAAACCATTAATTCATATGGATTTATAATTTTATATGGATGGTATGACCTTACAAAATCTGAGACAATTTTGTTTTAATAATTTTTTTGAGCTTATTTAATTGTACCTATTTTTCTAATAATTTACATAATATTTTTATAATTTTTTGAACTTTCTAATTATCTTATTTTGTTTATCGTCCAATACTGAGTTGATACATTGAGACCGATATGTCTTGGGACCCTCCAAGTCGGTGATCGATACTACAACTTTGAACCATGTTCTTCATAGCCTATTTTCTATGATTTTGCATCTCATTGGCTTAAGGACCTCTCCTTGAGACCCTTCAGTGGTAATCCTTTTTGGAATTCATAATTGTTGAATTACCAATTTTCCTAAAAGCTAGCTGTTAGGAATTGGGTCCATAAAATATATCATGCTCAGACATTGTCCTACATGGAGAGACAAAAGGCAGACAGGCAGACAACTAATTCATAAGTTTTGTGATCAAATATAATTATACAAATAAATAGATGAAAGGAGGATTCAAATTCAAGAGTTCCTGTTAACCAGATCTTTGATACTCTGTTGAGTTACCAACCTTTTAAAAGCTTGAATTATTAGGACTTGGACCCATAATGTACATTATACTCTACCGCTAATGAAGTCTTTTTTTTTTTCTTTTTCTTTTTTTTTTTTTTAAAAAAGGAAAACATGCAACTCTTGGATCATTCTTACTTATTTACATTTGTGTTCAATGATGACATATAAATAGGCCAAGCTGGTGGAACTGTTTCATTTGTGTCATATCAGCTTTCTGTTCTGTCGTCTAGCTCTATGGTGAAATTCTGGTTTATGCCAGATGTGTCTTAGTTTTTATTTGTAGCTTTGGCCTCATGCTGAGTTAATCATACTAGGCAAAACCTATTGCCAATGTTACACACCCCCAGTACATGCTGCCTAGGGAGATTGCTGCTCAAGTGAGCTGAGACATGAGATCTTTCCTAAACTTTGCCCGAATCTCCTATAACTAAATGGCACATGGACTCTACTACTAGACCACAAGGTCACTGGCAGATGCATCACAGTTGCATCTGTTTTGGGGTTTTTCTCTTTCCATAACTTTTGGCCTATGGTTGTTTATGGGTTTAAATGTACTATTTTCCTCATTTTCCATGATTTAAACTTACTGTTGAGCTAGCAAGCCTACAAGGGAACAAAGTAATGTGAATTTATGCCTGTTTTGTTCTTACCAGTACTGTTGTGAGATGGCATTTTTGCTATTTGCAGTTTTTATTGGAATGTTACGTTTTCTGCATGCCTCAAGTTCAAGCCATTATTTTCTATACTTGTATTTTTACATTCTTGAATCTCTTCATTGATGAAGCTTGAAGTTGTACGTGAGCTTTTAGTTGGAAATCTGGAAAGTGGAGACCGGTTGGAAGCTCTCATTTTTTCTGCCATCTATCTAAAGGTCCTCTATGTAGCTTTGCTTCTGCATGAGTTGTTTCCTTTGACTTGATTTCAATGTCCTTCTTAGATCTTCTCCTTCATATGCAGTGGATCAACACAGGGCAAATACCTTGCTTTGAAGGTGGTGGTCATCACCGTCCAAACAGGCATGCTGAAATTTCCAGGCTTATATTTCGTGAATTGGAAAGAATTTCTTGTATGAAAGATACTTCACCGCAGGTGAACAATAACTTTCTGACATAGATATGAGACAGAAATTAGTCTTCTTAAAATTTTCTTGCATTAAGATTTGGTAGAATGCTATTCTTGACAATGATATGCCATTGAGTTCTTAGAGTTAAAACACTGTTTTTTAACTCACAGTGGTGCCTACTGAAGTGCAATATGTAGTTCACTAAATCTTCTATTGTTGATCATTGCTTCCCTGCAATGCCATGAATAGAGTCTACCGTCTACCTTTTCTTATTTGCAATAGATAACAGTTGGGAACACATTTAAGTCCATGGATCACAAACCAAATCCATGGTATGTGCTGGTCCTTGAATCCATGAATGCAAGAGTGGTATGAATTGTTTCTTAGGAAAGTGATTGGTTGGGGTCGGAATGAGGGAGGGAGTATTTTTGTTTTCCCTTTGCTTTTTGGTGCTTTTAGGTGGCCGTTGTATACACTGTGTGTACTTTGGTACACCCCTTTTGGCGTTTTAATACAAGTTACACTTACCTATCAAAAAAAAATTCTTAGGAAAGTGATCTCTCAAGAATTACAAAAATTCTCAATCTAAAAACACAAGTTTAATGAGTTCTTCTCTCTTGTTTTGCTCTCCTGATTTCTCTCTATAATGCCATGAAAAAAAATTGATAGGAAACCTCCTTTAGATAGGGCAAAGATATCATAATTCAATAAAGGAAATAGGAAAGAATTTTTTGTGTACTTCTAGCATGATTAAAGCAAGAATGCTTGGGATCAATTGGAGACTTCTAGGCTAATATTTAACCCCCTATATCTATACTCTTGATTATTACACCTAAGAATGCATGTTGACAATGCCTGAAAATCTTCACATACACAGAAGTAAGGTCTTGTGCTAACAATATGACTAGGACAAAATTGCAATAAAGTCACTAAACCATTAGCTAATTTCTCTTACAGTATCTGCTACCACCTACCAACATATGTTAGTGTTCTTTTGTCCAGACTGTTGAGGTTTTACTTACCTGTCATATAGTCTTTTTTTTTTTTTTTTCACTCACTCTATTCATTTAATTATATTTTTTATTTGATAATGTGCAGGAAGTACTTGTCATTCGCAAGATTCATCCATGTTTGCCATCTTTTAAGGCAGAATTTACTGCATCTGTTCCCCTGACTCGAATTAGAGATATTGCTCATCGGGGTGATATCCCTCATGATCTCAAGGTTGTATTAATTATAATGAGTGGTGAATTGGTTCTTAATGTTTTCAAATAAAGTTGCATTAATTATTTGTTATTTTCTTCTCCATTACAGCAAGAAATCAAGCACACAATACAAAACAAGCTCCACCGAAATGCTGGCCCAGAAGATTTGGTTGCTACAGACGCAATGCTTGCAAGAATTACTAGGAACCCTGGAGAATATAGTGAAACATTTGTAGAACAATTCAAGATATTTCATCACGAACTCAAAGATTTTTTCAATGCTGGAAAGTATGCTTTATAACGTTTTAAGTATTTGATCACTTTAACATTTCAAAGATGTTTTGAATTGTTAGGGCAACAATGATTGGATTCTTTTTTCTCTAACATGAATGTTTGCCAAATTTACATTTGTCGAAGTAATGAACTAGGATGATAGTATGACTAAAGTGATATTACTTCACATGTAAGCTTCAATAAAAATATAACAAAGTTATCTCTAGTCAATTCTATTTTGATCAAGAAAACAACACAAAGCTCTAAGTGGATAACCTTTATAACTTGGTGATTTTCTGACTCTATGTTTTTCCCTTTCAATTTTTCCCTAAACCTTCTTCCTAGTTCCTACACCTTGACTACAGTCCTCTTTATAATGTTATTAGTCACATTGATTGAGATCTGTTGCTCTCTGCATAATCAACCGTTTGTGTTAATTTTCTCAAGATTATAGCTGCACATTTAATGGTGGATAAGTTCCAAAAGTTAATTGTTTGCTTTCCAATTGCTTTTATGCATATCACTCTTGGAACAAAATCTGATTATGTAATGTTTTGTGGCTATTTGTAATGATGACATGCTAGAATTGATGATGATTTAGCGTTTTATTCACCTAAATTCTCGTAAGCAATCTAAATTCATTTGTTAACCATAGAGCTACGTTAAATCATTCAACAAGCTAATTTTATCTGTGGTTGTGTATTGTTTCAGCCTTACTGAACAACTTGAATCAATAAAAGAATCTTTTGATGACCGAAGCTCATCAGCCCTTACATTATTTTGGAGTGCAAGGAGGTATAGAGTCATTTTCTTTGTCTTTTGTTTCATCTCTAGATATGAGTTCCTGTTTAAGCTGGTGTTTGGTGGTGAATTTGAGGCGGTGCAAATTAAATTTCTGACCAAGTTATGCTTATCCCAAAAAAAAAAAAAGGGTCTTGATTAAAAAACCTAACAGTACTGCAGGCTCTTCCAATGCTTGAAAGCATCCAGTTTTTATACTGATGTCTGATCATTTCTAGTGGTTCCCATTGTGCTACACATATGATGATGAATTTAGATTTACTTGGTATATGGAAATACATAGGTAGTAGATTTTCCAGTCCATCTTGATATGATTATTATTTATATACATTTTTTAGGTTGAATTAGGTAGGAATTTCTATGAATTTATACAATTTCATTCCTCAAAAAGGAGCTTCTGCCATGCTACGAGAAAACGACACTCTTAATGTCATCAAACATAACTTATATGCCATAGTTTGGAACTTGCCATATTTTGCCATTTATTGCCTAATATAATGTTGTATCTTTGTCGCCTTACCAACTTCCCTTTTCTTTTTCGTTATATAGTAATTTGCTTTATGTGCTTCAAACAAATACTTTGAGTTAGATTAATGTTAAATGTTTTTAAGATTGGTTTCATGTTGAGTCTTGAACCAAAGATTCTTGAGGATAGTTCCTCAAGCTAAGCTTTTTCTACATGTTAACATTCATCGCTTTCTCTTCCTGGAAACCATTTTAGGATCACATCATGAGTTTCATGTTTGCAGATAAAGATCCTTGAAAAACCAAGGAGAAAATGATCTCCCAGCTGATTCAGAGACTAGACTATGATATTTATTTATCTTTGGTAAGTAAAACGTGTGTTGTATTAAATAAAAGGTATACACGATGTATACATATACAAAAACCAATAGAGGTGATAATATAATCGCACCCTAAGGGGAACCTAACCAATCCACAAATTCTATCAAAGAAGTAATGTTATCTCCGATGTACACTAACCCAATCCCAAAATAGGTAAAAAAAAATGAACTTTTAAAAGATTGATCTAAGCATTCCTTGTCCTCAAAAGCTCTCCTATTACGTTCCCTCCAAATGGACCAAAAAATGCAAGAGGAGTAACTTTCCAAGCCTTTTCCTTTTTTTGCCAACCGTACACCATTCCAACTTAGAAGCACCACCCCCCCACTGAAGAATGCATCACCCACTATATGTGAAAAAGAGCACAAACCAGTTGCTACAATGTACTTGCTTTCAGACAATGCGGTTCCTTTCCTTCACAAACTCCAAGACCATTTACCCAAGAGAGCCTTGTTGAAGAGATGAAGACTTTTAAAACCCAATCCCCCATTATGCTTCTACAAACACACAATCGACCAATTGATAAATTACTAGCCTTGAGACCAAGGAAAATCTATTAATTAAGCAAATAGTAATTAATTGATAAATAATGATTTATTAATTAATTATCAAGGTCTTCCTTATTTTCCCAAAATATTGTATATAATATTGTTTTATTGTAAATTAAATATTTCCTTTAACAAGTAACTATTTTTCATATATTTTGTTTAAACAAGTAAAATTCATGAATCTATTTATTTTTTAAAGAAGTATTAATTTTTCGAAAAATATAACATTACATTGTTGAATGTACCACATTAGGGTTTATTTCACTCGCACCCCTGAAGGTTTGATGTAAATACACCTAGTCACCATTGATTTTAATTTCATTAGTTAGCACCCTTATAGATGAATTCCATCTATAAATTTTATTTATTTTTAAATAATAAAATTATTTTTTATGGAGTTGTTAAGCACACCTATCTAAAGTCTTTTTTTACCTAGAACTTGCTAAAATTAAATTTTTTTGAACATAATACATCCATAAGGGTGCTAATCAATAAAATTTGAAACTAATGATAGCTAGATGTATTTACATCAAATCTAAGAGGGTATGAGTGAAATTAACCTTACCACATCATTCTATTTTATGAACATTTAACCAAACAAAACTCTATTTAAGTCAACAAAAGTATAGCACAACACATCATACAACAATGGCTTCTCATCTCAAACGGTATAAAGAAAACAACAATGACTGTGAAATGCATAAAGCATTGTGCAAGTACAACAAAGAAAATCCAACTTGCACTCATAAATAATTACAACAATGGGTTTCAGAAAAGTTTAACTTGCAAGTAAGTCAAGGGATGATATCAAATACGATTAAGTTGTCTTTAGAATTTCTCTTGATTGATTTTAAAAAAGGCGATGTTAAACAACACAAAGGCGCAAAATTCCCTGATGTAGAGAAGACTCTTTATAAGTGGATTATCCTATACCAAGAACGTGTGGATATGATTGGAGAGCTAATCACAAAGAAGGCAAAAAAATTCTGAAAATAGATGTATACCCTATAGATACTACATGATTCAATTTTTCTCAAGTTTAGCTTAAGTGTTTCAAATCAAAATATGAGATCAAAACATATTATCATTTTAGAGAAAGTGGATCCGTTGATATGAAGGGCATTGAGAATAATTTGCAATCCATAAGGGGGAAAGTACATCAAGTTGCAATAAAAGATGTTTTCAGTATGGATGAAGGATTGTTTTATAGGTTACACTAGATCATTCTCTTGCAACAAAGCAACTTCAAAGAAAAAAACAAGACAAGGAAAGACTCGCAACTGCTATTTGTTTTAATGAGGATGGTTCAGAGAAAATTCCTTTATGGATTATCAGGAGGTATGCTAAACTACGGTTTTCAAGAATGTAAACTTGCACGATATGAACTGTGAGTATCATGCCAACAAACAAGAATGGATGATTGGGACATTATTTCAAGAATATGTTCGACAATTTGATAAACAAATGGATGATAGAAAAACACTCTTATTTGTTGATAATTTTCCTACTCATCCAAAAATTAGAGGATTGAAAAATATGGAATTGCTTTTTTTGCCACCCTACACGACATCAAATACTCAGCCTTGTCGTGTAAGGATCATGCGAGCTTTCAAGATGCATTATCATTGCTGAATTTATTGTTATCTTTTGGAGAGTTATGAAGTAGGGCAACCAAATCCCAAAAAGATAAATGTTTTAGATGCAATGAATCTTTCAATTTTGACTTGGACAATAGATGTTCAAGAAAACACAATTGCAAATTGCTTTTGACATTGTAAAATTAGGTCCGTAGATAACATGGCTTCATATAGGGTCAGGATTGTTTTACTTGTGTAGGCCTTTTGTTCCTTTTGTATAGCCCTCCTTGGTTAGTGGAGGTTTACTTAGTTCTTTGATTGTACTTCATGGGGAGGATTCCTCATCCTTCTCATGTTTCTTTTCTCATCTAATACATATATTTTGTTTTTGATAAAAATAAAAAAAATAACATGGCTTCATAGAATTTGGATGAACCCTTAGATGGCAAAGGCATTCGAGAATTGGAAATAGTAATCAAGGAGTTGCAGTGCCTTAATAGAATGAATGTCAAGTACCTCTTGAACTACCATGAAGAAAACAACACAACTTCAAAGATTTTGAGTGACAAGCAGATTATTGAGAGTGTTATGGGAAATGATAGAGAGGATGAAGTTAAAGATGATAATTCTACTATGGAGCTCGTCTCACACAAAGAAGCACTCAACTTGATAATGACATTGAATAATTTCTTGTTGCAATAGGAGAACGTCACACTATAGCTTCTTTCCGCATTACGAAAGTTAAAGACAAGATCCAAATCGACTTCACTTTCAAGGAGAAACAAGCAACATTGGACACATATATTACGAAGGCCTCCTTAACAGATCATATAGATCTAGTAACATATTAGGAAATTATTAATTTATGTAGTAAGTGGATCATATATACACAGATTTTTCTATAATGTATTATCTTACGAATTTATCAAATTATTAATTTAGCATGTTGGTCCCAAGTCAGGATTGGCAAAAAAACATTATTTAATCAAGGTTATCAATTTATCAAGTATTAATTTATTGAGGTTCTACTATAGATTGATTTCCTAGGGAAGATGCAAAAACCAATATGTGTTCATAATGAGTGAGATTTGACACCATGTCTAATGCCTTTAGGTGGACGCTTATTTGGTTGATTGATTGTAATCAGGAAAGACTTCTTAGCTAAGAGGTGGGAATGACTTTATAGCCGCTTAGGAGCGTTAATATATGCCCCTTCGAGGGGTTTGGCTTGCATATTGTTTTGTGGGCTTGCGTATTGTTTTCTTACCTTTTTTCTGTTTGGAAGGCTCTTTCTCATCCAGGATCAAATATCAGCGATTGACAAAATATCGATGGTTGGATTTTATGGAAATTTCAAGAAATACAAAAAGTATCGGATGGAGATCCAAAAAAAAAAAAAAAAATTCTGTGGGACTAAAATTAATCAAAACTCATAAAAATATTGGGAAAAACTTAAAAGAAATAATAAAATAAGCTGTTGAAGAAAATAATGTATGCATAACCTTGGACCTCTTATATTTCCAGCCCATGCCTTCATCCCTTGAGCTAGGCCTTAAGTCCTTATATCCTATTTGTAAATTCTTGTTTTCTTTTCATAGTAAAATTGGTTGTTTTCTATTTGCAAACAAATACATGGATATATAACATAAAATAAAAATAGAAAATAAATGAAAAAGTGTACTTCAAGTTAATGATGAAGTCATGAAGCACAAACTTGTGGATAGATTTCACTCTGGACTTGGAATAGGATATTGTTCTAGTGTATTCTTCTGTTGGAACAAAGATGTTCCTGATTTCTGGTTACTATTATATTACATTATTGGTGTTAACGACTGTAATTTCAGTATCAGATGATAATAATTGAGTCTCTTATTGATGTCCAGAGATTGGATAATTTGGAAGAATCAAGTAATGCTTTGGATAAAAGCATTGATTTGCTGCTCAAAACTGCACAATCTTTGAATGCTCTTAGAGAAGTAATTGTGAAGGGTCTTGAAAGTGGTCTCAGAAATGATGCCCCTGATGCTGCAATAGCAATGCGTCAAAAGGTGGGACAATTACATGATAATCCTTCTGCATTAGCTTCAAACTGAAAATCTCAAACTTGATGCTATTAGTTTTGTTCCTCAAATTCTGTTAGTTTTATTCCTCACAATACTTGTTTTGAACAGTGGCGTCTTTGTGAGATTGGCCTTGAGGACTACTCTTTCGTTCTTTTAAGCAGGTAAATACATCTTGGGGTTTTCATGAGACTGATTTTCTCAGTTTGCCAAGGTTTTGGAGTTAAATAGCGCAGCATAAAAATTGCATTATTATTTATCTACAATGATATCCATTGATTCCTCATCCTTGATATTCAATGTCTCATACAAACATGGGACAGATGTGTTTGGCACTGGTTTTAACTCTTATAAAATTCACCTTTTTTATAAAAAAAAAAAAAAAAACTTTTACTATAAGAATATGTACAAAAACATGTGCTACTTATGGGTTTGCATTTGAAGCTGTTATTGGAACTTTAACAATTAGTGAGTCGAAGGAGATGATTATCTCCACTTATGGGCTTCTTAATGCAAGAGAAGGCTCTAGAAACTCAAAATATGGATTTCTAAGTTGCGGATTTATCAAGGGTGTTGAGGAGTTATTTCCCCTGGGTTTTTAGGTTACCTAACCAGATAGCAGACCAGTTAGAAGAGTGAGGAGCTTCTCTTTAAAAAAATTTGGTGGAGCGCCCCCATAAGCTGTATAGGATTCTAGTCTTTTCATCTTTGTTTGGGATGTATATGGTATCATCTTAGTTATATTTCATGTGTTTAATTTGGTGAAGGGTGCCTCATTCTTCCCATAATTTTTCTTCTTAATGAATTGTAAAATGAAAGCTAATCTATATTGTAGATATCACATGTTTTTTATGTGTAATGCATGCTATTGCATCAGTATGTTGTCTATGGCAAATTAGTGATGCAGCATTTGCATTATACAATTAGTGATGTGGCATTGTTCATATCAAACCATATTCATGCAGAGGCCGTGATAGTTGCTAAATTGATTCTGATAACTTACATTTAAACTTTTTCAGCTGACATTTTCCCTGGTTGTAGTGGTACCATCTAGTTGGCTGCCCAAACTGATTCTTGTAATCTGCTTCATGTTTTTATTTTTATTTTTTAATTTTTTGACTTGTAATGTTGTTAATGGAATTTTTCTATGGTTAATGCATTACGGTTGTTGCTCTGAATAGATTTCTCAATGCACTTGAAGCTGTTGGAGGGGCTCAACAACTCAAGGAGAATGCAGAATCAAAGAATGTAAGCTCTTGGAATGATCCACTTGGTGCCCTTTTTATTGGAATCAGTCAGCTGGGGCTATCTGGTTGGAAGCCAGAAGAATGTACTGCTATTGGAAATGAAGTCCTTGCATGGAAAGAGAAAGGTCTTTCTGAAAGAGAAGGTATCTTCTTTCCATTTTGGTCTTCAGCTAGTGCTTGACTTTGTTGGTTTATTCAGTGAAGTTGTAGCGCTTGTCTAAGCATATCTTCATTTTGATGTCCTCTTTATCTGATAAAGGCAGTGAAGATGGGAAGGCTATTTGGGCATTAAGGCTCAAAGCTACTCTTGATAGATCAAGGAGGCTGACTGAAGAATATTCTGAAGTACTTCTTCAGATGTTCCCTCAAAAAGTTGAGGTATAAATTTCTAATTTTGCAAGGTTTGGAATTTTGTATTTTGTGACAAAGTTCATGTATTTGCTGTTCATCACTGGATGCTTTTATCCTCTCTCTTTTCTCATGTTGGAGGCAATAATACTACATCCTTATATATTTGGAAGGTTTTATGACTTTCAGTGTCCTTAGTTCACAATCTTTATGTGCTAGATTTATATAGGTTTGAAATATAGAGTCATATGGATTCTGGTGGGCTCATTTAGGTCTTCTCACCTTAAATATATAAAATATTCCGTTTTCATTAATTCCCAGTTCCTCGCTGTATAATGGATGAGCCATAGAATGCGAAACAAGTTATTTGTTGTTGGACTTGAAAGTTTTTTCCATGGTCTTGCAGATGCTAGGAAAAGCTCTTGGGATACCAGAAAACAGTGTGAGGACATATACTGAAGCTGAAATTCGTGCTGGGTATGGTAACACTTTCTCTTTCTTAATTCCTTTGAAAATGTTGTATTTAATTGCCTTATGCCACTTAGTCAATACAGTTATATTGCTAGTTATAAAACCGGTATTGCCATCTAACTCTGCAAGGGCAAATGTTGTTTGTAGTGTAATTTTTCAGGTCTCAAAACTTTGTACGCTTCTTTTAAAAGCTGTTAGAAGCACACTTGGGTCACAAGGTTGGGACGTTATTGTTCCAGGAGCTGCTCATGGAACCCTAGTCCAGGTACTTCTGATTAGTTCCAAACAAGAGTCATCAAAGTCATCATTTTACCAACTATCCACATATTCCAATATTTGATTAAGTTCAAATTACTTGGTTGGAATGTTGAGTTTTATTTTTTTTATTTTTTACAAATCAATTTTCAAAATAGTTACTGACTGAAGAAAATCAATTGAAATTGATGATGGCACAAGCTTTTCTTATGTTTGCTTTAGCACGTGTATCTGTCACCATTGTTTCCTAATATGAGAGTTTGATCCTTCTCATTCTCAATAATGTTCTTTGTACTTTTTTTAATTCGATCTTTTCTTCTACCAACTCAATTCCTTTTACTCTTGTAAAATTTATTTTGAAATCCAAAGCTTTGTCAAAAGTGAAGGTCTTTACATGGCTTGTGGCAAATAAGAAAGTCAATACTAATGATGGGCTCCAACAAAGAAGATCATGCAAAACACTTTGCTCGGAATGGTGTCTGATTTGCTAGGGGAATGGGGAGGTTTTTTTAGAGTGCGTTTGACAGCGATTCTAGAAAGTGTTTTTGACATTTCTAATACTTGAACGATAAAATTTTTCAAGTATAAAAAATACTAAAAACACTTCTTAAAATCACTACTAAACGCACTTTTATTATTGGTTGGGGGAATAAGGACTTTAGAGATCTTCTTTTTCTTCTTCTTTTTTATTTTTTATTTTTTATTTTTTTATTTACATTGCCCTGCAACTTTAGCATTATGGTGTAGACTATTCAAACTTGTGGAATTGATTAGGTTCTGTTGAGAGGGTGGATGAGATGTCGAGTATATCCTTTAGAGGTTTTGAGGGACTCCCTCTAGGCAAGTATCTTTGACACATTGCTAGCCTTACTATGATTTAGACTATTTGGTGGGAAAGGAATGCAAGATTTTTTTTTTTTTTTTTTTGAGATAGTTGGATGTCTTTGAAAGCAATTTGAGACTTGTTTTACTTTTCTTCTTCCCTTAAGCTTCTGTTGGTGAAGCTTTTGCAAGCATCCCTTTAATCCTCATTCTACTGGATTGGAACATAGTTTACAAAACCATGATGTTGACTAAGGAGACTCTTTCTGAATAACAACCACCTCTAATAGGTTTTGTTAAGCTAAATTTTGATAAATTTTCTTTGGTTAACCTAGGGAAGCTAGGGCCTAGAGGGTTGCTTAGGGACCACTTTGGCATAGTGAAAAAAGTACTCTAACATGCAAGTCAAGGTTGAGCTGTTGAGGCAGAGATTCTAGCCCTTTTTAAAGGGTTATTGCATGCACAAGCTTTAGGCTTCTCCAATCTCTTAGTAGAAGGAGATTTTGTTATTGTCATATCATGGACAATTGAGAAAGAAAGAGGGTCACGGAAGGTTGACAGGTTGCTGCACTAAACTATTAATTTTTCTTCAAAGTAGAGGTGTTCTTTTTCTTGGATTCCTCACTTAGATGATCATGCCGCAGATGCATTAGCAATGGAACTAGACATTTGGTTTCTTTTATAGAAGAATTTATACCTTCATGAATTGTAGCTAGCATTGCCTTAACCATTTTGATGTGTGCAGATAGATTTATTTTTTTGAACCAGTATAGAATTATTCACCTTTTTTATCAGAATTTATATAGAGGACTTTGTACTTCTTGGAATGATCTCTCATCCTTCTTTGTGCTTATTATTTTAATGCAATGAATTAGTTGTTTATGATAAAAAAAAAAAATAGTAATTTGAGAGCATTTCATAGCAATGTAGTTCAAAAATGAGCTCATTCAATACTATATTGCTTATTTCATAAAGTTGTATATTTGGAAATCAATCTTTATATTACTTGGTTTGCCAGACCAATTCTTCTAAATCCTCAAGATATTTCTGCATCTAAATCATTACCAACAATAAAAATCAGCATTGATGGACTATAATATGCAGTATATTTCTTTCTGCTGAGATTAATGACCATATCATTTCATCAAAGTAAACAATATAATTTAGCCATCTTAACTCGACTAGGCCTTGTCCCCCTGAAATGACCTTGGATTCACATATCATCATACAAGTCTGCTCAATCAAGGTCCATGCCTCCTGTGAAATTGTATGTGGTAATGCCAGTAAACTTCTTTGTATTTGTGAGAACATAAAAGAGGAAAAGTAGAGGTACTAGGTCGGTTTTTCAAAAGAAAAAAAATTGATCCTCGTGGAGCTAGGTGACATATTTATTTGAATTGTGAAATTGTGAATGCATGAAGGATAGTTCACATGAATAAGAAATAGTGATTATCATGACAATCAACATCCATATAATGGTGATAAGATAAAAGAGGGTCGTCATATTTATTCAAATTATGAAGATATGAGTGGATGAAGGACAGTTCACATGTGTGTGTGCGTGTGTGTGTGTGTGTGTGTGTGAGAGAGAGAGAGAGAGAGCTGGTTGTCTTAGGATAGTCCACATGAGTTAGAAAGAGAGATTATCACGTCAACGTACATCTGTAGAATAGTGAAAAGATAAAAGAGGACTATCATATTTGAGGATGTGAGTCCATGAAGGAGAGTACACATGAGACAAACTTGTATTCAAGTATAAGCAGAAAATTATTGAGTCAATGAACTGTATTAGCATGAGAAAGTAAAAGAGGACTATCATATTTATTCAAATTATGAAAATGTGAATGCATGAAGTGTAGACACCTGAGTGCATAATGAAAAACTTCTATTCAATGGTAAGTAGAAAGATTATCATGTATTACAATGAACTTCTATATAAGCATGAGAAAAATAATATAGGACTGTCATATTTATTCAATTCATGATGATAAGAGGAAGCAAGGGAGGGAGGACTTCATTCAAATTCTGAATAGTGTGAAGGAGGAAGGAATAAGTAACATTTTGCATGTGTTTGTGTATGTGTGTGTGTGTGATTGGAGGTGGAGGGTGGAAGATTCATGTGTGTGAGGGGGAGATTGGGGTGAGGTGGGGAGTGGGGGTTGAAGGAAGGGATGTATTTAAATTTTGAAGAGTGTGGAGGAGGAAGGAGGAGCAAGAGTAAAACTTTATTACTTTTAAATGCCATTTTTCTACCCCTTCCTTCAAACCCGACAATTTTTAGTATTCGGTAAAGTCATTCACACTTTCTATTTGTTTTTGTTGTTTTAATATTTTTCTCTTTGCATTTCTCTATTTTTTTTAGTCTATTCAAAATTCATATATTTATGGAGGTTGCTCTATGGATTTCATTGAGGATGCTCAATTACATGGCTCTGTTTGGAAAGTATTTTTGAAAACAATTCTGAAAAATAGTTTTTGAAAGCTGTTTTTGAAAATTGTTTTATATGATGTTTTATAGAACAAAATTTTATTTCAGAATTTGAAATGTTCTTAACCTATTTCATATGTTTTTAATTTTTTTTTAAAAATAACTTTTATCTATAGTGTTTATTTTTAATGATTCTTCATATATGTATAGTTTTTAAAACAACCCTCGTAAAACAACTGAAAAAGCAACTAAAATATATTCTCAGAAAACACCTTGTTTTATATTTTAAAGAATAAAAATTTTATTTTTTGGTCCTCAAATATGTTTTCCCTTTCTTTGTTGTTAAAACTAAAAAACTGTTTTTTAAAATAGTTTCCAAACACACCCATTTGATCTCTGATTTTCTTGTTCACATCAGTTTCAGTTTGCCTTTTCAAAACTTCATCATTGCACAGTTACTTTTTAGGTGAAGTTTTATGAATGTTACTTCAATCCAGGTTGAGAGCATTATCCCAGGTTCACTGCCATCATCTGTCACTGGACCTGTCATTCTTGTGGTGAACAGAGCAGATGGAGATGAAGAGGTTTCCCCCTTCTCACAATATTTTCTTATCTTGCCTTCTGTTAGATGTGAAATTATACTGCCAAGTAGTGCTTATGTATTCTCTCAAAGTCAATGCCTTTGGCAGGTAACAGCTGCAGGGAGTAACATAATGGGAGTGGTCCTTTTGCAAGAACTGCCTCACTTATCACATCTTGGTGTCAGGGCCCGACAGGCAAGTCTTATGCTTTCTTCTATTGCAGAATGTTAAATCCTCTATATGATTCTCAATTCCATCCAATTCAGCTCAACAAGCCTTCATCTGAAATACATTGGATTTTTACATGCTACTGAAGTTTAAAAAATTTCTTAATTTCTATTTGTACTTTGCAGGAGAAAGTCATCTTTGTGACATGTGAGGATGATGATAAAATTGCTGATATACAAAAACTCAATGGAAAATGTGTGAGGTATTTTATCCAAGCATCTCTTGGTTTAGAATCAATTCTTTGTTTCTTAATTAGTAAAACATCTTGATCTAGCGTCATTTTTTTTCTCATCCGTAGTCTTAGGAGTTCCATCATTTGGTGGTTAGATGTGTACCACAGAATCTGGTGATTTGATGTTTCTTTTCTACTCTTTTTTTTTTAAAATGTTCTTGGATCCTTTCAGGTTAGAAGCCTCCTCAGCAGGAGTTAATATATTTCTGTCTTTGTCGGATAATAGCACTGAAGATTTCCCTGGGAAAGATCTTTCAGGTAATGGTTCATCGACAGTTGAAGCCCCAAAGGTTAATAATTCTTCCTGGTCTACAGACATAGCCTCAGGCTCTACTCAGGTGCAATTTTGTTAACTTACCCATCCTAATGTGCCAGTTGCATATTGGCCATCCTATTAACTTTGATTTTGATCATCGAATTGCTGAAGGAAGCATTTTATGCAGGGTAATCATACACAAGTAGTTGTACAGCTTGCTGATGCAGACACACAAACTTCTGGTGCAAAGGCTGCTTCTTGCGGTCGCCTAGCTTCTTTGGGTGCAGTTTCTGATAAAGGTGAAGTCTATCTAACCAAATACCATATTTTTCCATTGATAATCTTATAATTTGTCTTGAATTTCAGTGTCATCTGATTAAATTAAGGGCAGTGCTTTTTTAAATTTTATTATCAAGCTGGCATTTGACTGCACTAAATGGCTAAATTTTTGTAGTTAAGGTGATAATGCTAAAAATAATGAAATTAACAATCATACTATTCATGACATTTTTTTTAAGAAAAAACTGATAGACTTTGAGATGATTCATAGTGTTGTGATTAGGTATATGATACGAGTGCAAATTTTTGAATAAAAATTTCCTACCTGCAAATCAGATTATTAAGAATTAATGACAAATTTAAATTTTATCAGAATTAGGTGGAAACCATGGGGGCTATTGCCTCCACAAAATTATTGGAATCTTCTCCATTATAGCCTTTGGGCAGAAGTAGAACCCAGCAGCAGATGAAGCAGCTGCTCAGGTCGGCCTATCTGCTAATAGAAGCAGAGAGATCTTAGTGTCTTAAGCGGCAGTTAATCTGCCTTTAAAAATCTTACATGATTACCCTTCTAATTAAAGATTTAATTAAATGGCTAAGTGAGATGCATTTTCTCTTGGCACCATTAATACTGAACATGTATTTATACTAACTAGTCCATAATTTGATATGAACCTAGAACCTAGAACCTAGACTTAACACAATCTCCTCAACCCCACTTCACCATTTTCCAAAATTTTATTTTTAATATCATTCTACTAATATTCCTTTGTTGTTTTTCAAAGTTGCTGAGGATTCTGACCATAACTTGTCCCATTGAAGCGTATGTTTTCTATCATCATTTATGATGAATCAGTCATAAACTTCATTTTTATTTTGCAACAGTGCTATTGTGAAGGGTAAATTGCATGTTCAAAGATTACAAAAACAAAATAGAATAATGCCATTGTGATAACACATTGAAAAGGTGCTTGATTCTAATAACATATATTTAATTGGATCCTGATGAGAGTATTTGGTGCCACTTATATCCATGTTTAGTTACATTTATTTGAAGTGAAAAGAGATGTTATAAAGAATAAATTTTGAATAAAAGAGAGAGAAACTTTAATGGAACAAAACTTCGTATAACATCTCTGGTTAACTTCAGATGGCGTTTGCATATATTTTGTTGCATCTGATGTTCATGTGGAACTGGTTTCCTAATCTCAATTTCATATTGGCAGTTAACATCCTGATCTCTTTATCATTATTTCCTAATCTCATCTATTAAATTGCAGTTTACAGTGACCAAGGGGTGCCTGCTTCATTTAAGGTTCCTACAGGTGCAGTGATTCCTTTTGGATCCATGGAACTGGCACTGGAGCAAAGCAAGTCAATTGAAGGCTTCATGTCTCTTGTAGAGAAGATAGAAACGGCCACTATGGAAAGTGGTGATCTTGACAAACTATGCTGTCAGCTCCAGGAACTGATATCTTCCCTGCAGCCCTCAAAAGAAATCATCCAACAGTTGGAGGAAATATTTCCAACAAATGCACGTCTAATTGTTCGTTCAAGTGCGAATGTCGAGGATTTGGCGGGAATGTCAGCTGCTGGACTTTATGAATCAATTCCCAACGTTAGCCTCTCAAATCCAATAGTTTTTGGAAATGCTGTTAGCCGTGTCTGGGCTTCACTGTACACTAGGAGAGCAGTTTTAAGCCGACGAGCTGCTGGAGTGGCACAGAAGGACGCTACAATGGCAGTCCTGGTCCAGGAATTGCTTTCACCAGATCTGTCCTTTGTGCTCCATACGCTCAGCCCAACAGACCATGATCATAATTCCGTTGAGGCAGAGATTGCTCCTGGTCTTGGTGAAACCCTGGCTTCAGGCACCCGGGGCACTCCATGGCGCCTTTCATCTGGAAAATTTGATGGGCTAGTCCGTACGCTGGCATTCGCAAATTTCAGTGAGGAGCTGTTGGTACTTGGTGCAGGACCTGCTGATGGAGAGGTTATCCGCTTAACCGTAGATTACAGCAAGAAACCTATGACAATTGACCCAATCTTTCGCAGGCAGCTTGGTCAGCGTCTTGGCGCTGTTGGCTTCTTCCTTGAGCGCAAGTTCGGTTGCCCACAGGACGTGGAAGGGTGTGTAGTTGGAAAAGACATCTTCATTGTCCAAACTCGCCCCCAACCCCAGTAAGAGCTTTAACAAGAAATCACATATGGTATCACAAAGGATGTGAGCTATCTGGGTGCGGTTTTGAGCACTTTGGCAGGCATGCTTATAGAATAAGCCATAATTTGGCGGTGTAATTTCATATACTATTACACGTACTTTTGCCTAAAGTGCAGATGAATAAGTTGTAATCCCAAAGAGTATAATTGCAGTCCCATCTGTGTGCATTGTGTCATTTTTTTTCTGAAATAGCTGGAAAAAACCGATGTCCTCGCTGGAAATCTGAATAACAAGAGTTGTACAGTGCGTTCTATGCAGATAGGATCACAAATATCTGAATCATATATACTCACAATCATTTCAACAGAAGACCAGATGTGAGCAATTGATGATTTACTCAAGCCCTAAAGCAAGCCCCTTTTATCACCAAGCATGATAAAGCTGCATCTCTTCCTACTCCAAATTTCCTGCTTAATGTCTTTCAGGAACATATGGCTGTAGCACCAGCTTCTTTCCAAAACCCACTTCAACATTAAAAAAGAATGCATGAAAGTTACTGGCTTAGAACACCCTGCATAAGCATATAAAAATGTTTCAAGAACTTTAGGGTTCCTTTTTACTGTGTTTGGTAGACAAGCATAAATTTCAGGAAATAGAAGCAGAAACTTCTAGGAAAAGAAGCCCCATTGAGTTTCCAAATGATAATAGTTCATTGTCAAAGTTTCTTCAACATACCTTACCATTGATGCAACTTGCCATGTGCATGATTTACCTAATGATCTAAGCTATAGAAACCCAAAAGAGATGCTCAGAACACATATCTATTTGAAGACAACATTTGCCAGCAACTTTGTTCAGAATATTGTTGAACAAAATTTGTATCTGCTACATTCTAAAAGTTAACATGACAATAAGTTCATATAAACTAAGGCAGCCTCCTAACACGGTCCATTTACCACTCAAATTGCAAATAATATGTCAAACAAAATATGCGTTAATAATCCAAAAGATCATTTTGCACCAATTTATTTGCCTCCTCTGCATTCGATCCCTTCACAAAATATTATTAGATGAAACTACTCAACCCCAAGTCAAAAATGCAGTGTAGGCATCCAACTTGCTATGATTCAAACACGGCGTTTCCTTGGAAGTCGGCATCCATTATGTGGACGTCTAGTTGTATCTTCAATGTACATAATTGGATTTTCATCTCCTCGAGAAGAGTTGAAGCCCTCCTTCCAGCTCATTATTGCTTGTTTTTTCTTCTTGAAATAAGTGAACCCCTTCACCTTCATTACAACCGACTTCAAACCAAGGTTTCTTGCAAGTCGTCCAACATGTTCTGCAGTTGCATCAGCTGCATACCGAGAAAGTTTAGGTCCCCCTTTCATTTCCGACAAACATCCTGAGGAAGCCCCAATTTTCTTATTCCCCTTAGAATCCGTCACCGTAACAAAGGCATTATTGCGAATCAGCTTTATATGGACAATATCTGGATTTTGCTCAACTGTATACCGAGGAAATTGAGCACTACCTGGGATATTCCTTCCGTCCTGTTCTATAATTCCCCTCACAAAGTTCATGGACCTGGAATTCCTTCCCATCTCAAAATCCCTACTACCTGCAGAACATACAGAACTCTTAAAACTCATAGCATAAACAGGAGAGAAACTCCCCTGCACGTTTGAAAAGAACAAATTCATTTTCTGAATTTCTGAAAGAAACACTCACAGAAGGACTACAATTAACTTTTGAGTTCTATAAACAACCTGAAACCCTACAAATTTTATATCACAAACTTGCAAATTTTCTTCACCAACCGGTTATCTATTGTTAAAATAATCACTTAGGGTTTTTTATAAAAGCCCTCTTGGCTTCTCCCATCACATTGCCATTAGTCTCTAAGACACACCAGGTTTTTCAATGCTTAAACCCTAAAAACAAAAATATCCACCAAACAGAACCTAATTCAACTGTTTGGATTTGGTTCACCTTGTGAAATTAAAAATCTTTACAGTTCTCCATTTTATAAAGGACTAAAAAGGGGATTAGGTTTTCTAATTTGTTCTGATTGAGTTTCAGTTTCGTTGAAGCAAGTTCACCAATTTGTTCCGATTGAGGGAAAAAAAATACTTCTTGAATCAATTCATTCACTTAAGATTTTCTCACAACCTGTTTGGTTCTCCGAAAACCAAGGAAAGTTTGACCAAAACTTAAACACCCACCAAACTGGTATCCAAGAAAATATCAAAATGGGATCAGATTCTGAAACTGTTTCTGCACGGGTAAAACCCCACTTGAGCCAAACATGAAACGTACAAAGTAGTTTAACCAAAAATCAAACACCCAAAAATTGGATACCCAAGAAAATAGAGAAAAGGCACAACATAGAATCATTCGTTTGATATCCTAAGAATTTCAGGGCAACAGATTTAGAAAAGAAAACGAGAAAGAAAAAATGGAAGGAAAAAAAAAAAAAAACTTACCTGGAAAAGCGGAGGAAGAGAAGAGGGCATTGGATCTCAGCACCAGGGCTTGATTTGTGATTAGAGCTCTTAGTTTTGAGGTATTGCGGATGAGAGCTTGCATTTTTGCTTTGTTGCTTAGCTATGCTTCACCTCCTGTGAAAAGCGCACTCTCTTCCAGATCCTCGACTCATCTCTGTGGAACAAGGGTACGAAATATTGGCCCAGCCGGATCAGACTCAGGCCCATACTCGGCTTTAGGCCCAACTAAGTATTAACGGGGAATTAGGCGGGTTTTTTTTTAAAAAAATACCATAATTTTAAAAAATATTTTTCAAAATGCAGCCATTTAAAAAATATTTTCAAATCTATGGCACATTGTATAACAGAACGCCACATAGATATCATGTCTTAGAAATATGATTTTAGTGGATTTTGTTAAAATCATGTATTCAAGTCATGACTTTAATGTACAATAGTATGAACTTCTAAAATCGTGTTTTAAAGACACAATTTCAATACATTTTATTGAAATGGTGTTTTGAAAACACGATTTCAATATAGAATTATTGAAATCATGTTTTGAAGGTATGACTAGTGTAAAATTATTGGAAATTATGTGTTGAAATTAAAATTATATTTTAAAATAACAAAATTGTGTTTTTAAAATACAATTTCAATGTAAAATAATGAAATCATGTCTTCAAGACACAATTTCAATGTAAAATTATAAAATCATGTCTTCAAGACACGACTTTAGTCTAAAATAATGAAATCGTGAGTAGAATTTCTTGCCAATTACATTTTTTTAGAAACTAAATTACCTAAATAATTGACAGTTTCTCTGTTTCAACATCCGATAATAATATTGATAACAATAAGGATCAACCATCATCAATTTAACTTAATAGCTAGAAGATATATATCACTAACTATACCTACAACGTTACATGCCCATATATAATAATCTCCAAAATAACTTCAACTAGAAATCATGTTCAAAATAGTTTATATGTATAACACAACATATAAAACCATCGATGTATGCCACTTGAAGGAACCTTCTTCAATCATTGTGATTGTCTATGAAATGTCTTCAACTCTAATAGATCAAATGGACCCTCACATGCTACTCGATGTTAGGAATGGCAACGGGGCGGGTTTGGGACAGGTCACCCTTATCACATTCCCGTCCCAAAATATATGGTTATTTCTCATCCCGTCCCAAGCCTAGGACAAGGTGGGATATGCGCTCCCATCCCCATTTTGAAGTTACAATTAAAATCCCATCCCTGGCCCATCCCGACCCAGGTATGTGTTGTTGGGTTGGGTCGGGTCTGGGCTGGGCTGGGCTAGGCTTAGAATTTATATGTACAAACATCAATGTTTTTGCTTGTGGCGGGGCTGGGTTGGGCTAGGCTCAAAATTTATATGTACAAACATCAATGTTTTTGCTTGCCTGCCTATAAAAATTTAAATTATATGAGCAACAAAATAAGCAATAGATTCATGAAAATAAAATAAGCAATTCAATTTAGAGAGGACTAAAGAAACTGCAATTATTACAGATTTATGTGCAATTGAAAAGATCTTCTAAGACAAAAATTCAATTTACACAAATCACTTCAACCCTTGGTGCTACTTGACTCTTTGATCGTTCAAAATCCCGAGAAAGAGATCTATTTATATGTTGGGTTTCTTTCAGTCTTTCACCAACAACCTCAGGCCCTTAGATTTATCTACTCTCTTACTTCCTGCCAGATCAAGTAGATGGAGATAGCCCCTAAGAATGGATCTAGAAACCAACTCCCTTCCTTGGACATGAACTATTAACACATAGTAGAAGCATTGCAAAATCCATGAATAGTTCATAAAAACCATTAGTCAGTAATGAACATGAAAGAGAACATTAATTTAGATGAGAGTTATGTGAGCTTAAATCCTACCAGCTTAAGCTTTTAAAAAAGCTAATAACTCAAAACAAATAATTTAAATCCATACTATATACTACAAAGAAGCAAACCAACATTTGGAACTTTTATTACTATAATGACTTCATCAAAGTCTCTTTGATTTTGTTGATCAGAAACAACAAGGCTTATCCTAACTATTTGGTGTCAAAGTTATGAAGTACAACATAATCTAGAGAATATTATAATTGGTTTTCAATTAAAGTAAACTCTTTGCTAATTGATGCCAAATTCATAGGCGACCAATTAGTGGTGGAAGAGGGACCTGCTATATACCTGGGTCCAATTTGTTGGTAGATGGTGAAACCTACCTATTATTTATTTACTTTAAACTCATGCAGCAAATAAGTAACCCTTCACAATTCCCCATAATTGAAAAACTTAGGTCCTGGCAACCAAATATATAGATGATGTGGTAAGTTAATCATATGTTCATTGCTGACATCAGATGAGGCAATAGGGGTTGTTCGAGGAAATGATACATCAAGGTAATGGATAGCAGAAGCAAAAAAGTAGTTTAACATCCTACCAAATCATATATTAAGACAACATTACGGTTTGAAAACCAGTAGACCAAATACACATATAGATAAACATCAACTTGAGTTGCGTGAAGTTTTTTTTATCGATAAACTAAACCAAAAATCCCTTCTTGGGCTGGATTTGTGATAAAAATATATAATCAAGGTTAGAATACTTTTAATTAAACCTCTTGAAAATATCTATCAAGTGAACATGGTTTTTCAAGGTTTTACATACCACCTTGAGATAACCATCAATTGAGGCAACATGATAGTGTCAACTATTGAAAACTATATATGAATGGAAAACTTATTAAGATAACATGCTAATTTAAAGTCTTACTGCCACATATCAAGAAAAAATGGAACAATGTCAAGCTAATGCCCAGATTGTGTGCAGTCCTAATGAACATGTAGAGAGGCAGGCAGACACGTGTATAGACAAACAATAAAGAGGAGAACAAATAGGCAAAAAGGTTCAAAACCAATATCTTTGGGAATCAAAATTATGATATCATGTCAAACTACCAATTGCCAAAAGTTTGAACATAGGAAACATGCTAACAACATATATCAAATTATGATGGTTGAAGCATACTTGATGTGTCCTACAAATGTGAAAATGGATTAGAATGACTCTTTGGGAGGGAGTATAGTGTAGCATACCATGGAATGACATGACAAGGCATGCAAGGGGACTCTACCAACATGCACAAAGGCATGGCCAACCCTAGCAAGGACAAGGCTCCGGTGCAATATCACGGAAAGACTTTAACAAAATCAAGAAAAAGCCATAGGAATAATGTTGTGGATAGAAACAAGCTTGGTCATGGGTGCAATGCCTTGGGCTGGAGAAAACGAGGTCATACCCTAGTCATGCACAACAACAACTGACATGGATAAAGGTAAGTTGGCAAAGGCAATTTTTTTTTTTTTTTGAACTTCCTGATTAGATTGTCAACAGAAAAAAAAAAAAATTTATTGTATGTTGCATAATTTAGAATGAATTATTTCCAGAAAAATTTTGCACCTAATCTCCAATGACATGATGCATACACATGGACAACAAACTACTTTCAACTCTACAAAAGTTCCCTTTAGACATCTTGCAAATGAAGTTACTACATGATTGCATAAAAGCTAGCATTTTTTCAAAGGGAAATAACTGAAAACTTTCAAAGGATCGGAAAAGAAAAAAAAATGGAAAATTTTAAAAAGAAAAAAAGAATAAATGAGAAAAAGGAGCAGACAAACAATAAATGATAATAAGAAGATGCATCCCTCAACAATAAATTGATTGTGGCATATTGAGCAAGGATAAGTTTTACCTCTATTAATATCACACCACAACTGCAACATCATCACCGACACAAAATGTCATTCCATTTCCTACAAACATACCAAGTAACGCTCAAGCCATTAAAATTTTGGTTTCTATAAAACCAAAAACATGAGGAAGATTAGAATAGCAGTTATTTGGCAATTACCAAAGAGTAGAAAACAGAGCAAATATTCAATGTAGAGGTTATTGCCTGAATGGTCCTGCTCAAATGGTCTTTCTTGTTGATCTTTGAGCCATTTAAGCTGAAAGAAAGTTGAAACATGAATTAGAATATATATATATATATATATATACACACACACACACATAAGCCAAAGCGGTCAAAACTATTGCTTTGAGATTGTTACTCTGATAAACTCTTCTAGGCACTATTTCCAGCATCATCTCATGCCCTATTCAAAACCTAAAAGACAAAAACATACATTAGAATATATATTAGCCAAAGTAGTCAAAACCGAAAAGATTAATGTAGACAAAGCAAATGGATTTGGCACCTGGTTCACTCAATTTTCAAATGACTCCATCATAGTCCACCCAGGTTCAGCTTCCAACTACTTATAATGTGCAACCTTGATAAGTTCCTTCACTTCATTCTCCGTTTTAGAAATGGTTTCATTAATTTATTCCATGGTTGTTGCATCAGTAATTGTATCACCAATCCCAATATTGAAACCATTATGCAAAATCCAATAATTCACAAGCCATTGTGTATGTCTTAAAAACTTGCAAGCAGTATCCGAACCATTTATTAGATTCATTTCTCATAACATGTATAAATCTTTAAGACAAACAAAATATCAAGGAGTCTACCCTTCAAGTCTTGAACTTGATTGTAAAACAGACAGTTCTCCTCTAAAACCTTTTGATAGGAAGACCTGACTACCTCAAATCATTTAACATGATACATTGAGGCATCAAACAGTCATAAAATAATGAAGATTCAATCCAAGCTGCAAAATTTCTCAAATGAAATTGAAAACTAATTCAGAGGATAACATTTTTCTTAATTACAACCATGGTAATCAACACCATATAAGACATCCCAAAACACAACATCCAAAATTAAAAGATATCCATAAGCTTAACAACATTGAAAAAAAAAACATTACAAAGAAATTGTTAGCAAAAAAGAAAAAATGTCTCTAACATCATCTTAAGTAAAAAATCTAAAGCACAAGTAAATCATCATTTTCATCCATCATTGTGAGTTGGAGCTGTGAGTCATGAATTGAAGAATCACCTAGTAAAAAGAAAGCACAAAAAAAAAAAAAATAGAAAACTTTACTAAATATTTTAATATAAAACAATTCATAAAATTGATAATTATGTAAATCGGTTACCTTCTTTTTCCTTTCAAACCAACTTTGAGCACACATTAAGACCTCCAAAGTATCTAGATGAAGCCTAGTGCGATGTTTTGATACCACCCGTGCTAAAGGTTGACTTAGACGCAACTGTAGATACCGAAATAGCATAGATATCACGAACAATCATCTGCAAAGTTGGATACTTTATACCATTTGTCTTCCACCAACTTAAAACATCAAAATTTGAAGTCCTTGGCATAATAGACTTCTCTAAGTAATAATCTAACTTTGACTTCATATGACTTTCTCCAATGGTACTATGAACAAATAAGTCAAACTTTGAAAGATGATCTTGTTCATCATAGTTTAACTCCAAAATAGTTGAACTTGATGAAGTACCATAGGATGAAGGGTTTTTGCCCCAACTTCGACCTTGATTGATACTCAGAAAGCAACTCATATCACATTCCACAGATTTTTTCTATCTCATTTGAAGCTTCATGCCCATACATTAGTGGGAAGTAAAACTCTAAAATCTTTATCTTGTATCTTGGGTCAAACATAACTACCATTGCCATCACAATATGACACCCACTCCAATACTCGTCAAGCTTTTGCAACATACTTGATGTCATTGTTTTCACAACATCATTTGAGCAAATCAACCAATCATACAATGCCTCTTTGATTTCACCAACTTTGATGAAGAAAGTATTTGCAGTGGGATAATTTCGTCCCGAGAACAATTGTTATGTTGTAAAACAATTTCAATCTTCCACATATTTCCCTTGTCATATTCCATTCTTTCTCTAATGGCACAACCATGTAGTATTTTTCACGTTGCTTCAAACGTGGGAACATATCTTTATATGTTATAGAAATTGATAACATCAAGTATGTGGAATTCCATCGTGTCTTACAATCAAGATTTAACTTCTTATTGCATGGAATAAGCAATTGGCGAGTCGCATTTTCAAACTTTTCCATTCTTGATGAGGTTGTCGACCAATATGCAACACTCTCACGAATTTGTTCAATTTCTACTTTAATGACATCAAAACCTTCCTTAACAATTAAGTTCAACACACGTCCAACACATCGCATGTAAAATTTTTTTCCATTCAATAAGAGTGAATCGCTCAAAAATAATTTCTCCACTAAGATGTTGATCATTATATCATTACTTGAGCAATTATCCATAGTGACTGTAGATACTTTTCTATCCATGTTCCAATCCAACAAGAAATCCATTAATACATCTGAAAGAACTTCTTTTGTGTATGGATGAGGCACATAAACAAACCTACATTAAGAAAAAAGAAAAAGAATATCATTAACACAAACGGTATCATTAAAGGATCAAATAAAAAAAACACTTAGGAAGTTAAAAAAAAATAACATAACTAACCTTACAATATGATGTTGCAGTAACCAAGACTCATCAATGGAATGTACTGTGATAGCCATGTAGTCTTTCTTTTGATTTGATGTCCACATATCAGTTGTGACAGCAACTCTACTTTCAAGTTTCTCTAAGTAGCTAATCATCTTATCTTTCTCAACCTCATAAATCTTCATTATATCACCCTTAATTGTATTGCGGGAAACTATCTTAAACAAGGGTTGAAGACTAGTAGCAAAATCTCTAAATCCCATATGGTCAACAATTGAAAGTGGGTACTCATGCAATATAATTGCACGTGCAAGCTTCTTTCTTGAGATTTCTTGATCAAAGGTAAAACCACCAATTTGAACTTTTCCATGACCTTTTCTCTTTACTGCTAATAATTGTTGCTTAGATATCAACATTTCTTCGTTTCATGCACCTATCTATGTGTACATGTAAATGTTTTGTCCCATTCTTGCTATCGGCCTTGAGCTTTCCTTTATAGTGCTTACAAATTATATAATCTTGTCTATTTTCTATGACTATCAAAATCATTTCAAACAACCGAAGTCAACTTTCTTCTTTTAGATCCCAATGTTCCATCAGTAGTTGAAGTACTGCCTGTAATTGGAGTTGAACCTGCACTTGTCATGGAAAAGTTTTCCTCTTCTTCTGATGTCATTTTTCTTAATATGAAATAAAGCCTATAAGTAAAACATTCAAACCCAAATTAATAAGATTTCATTACCACATAAATAGACCACAAAAATAGAAACACCCTAGAAAAATAATGTTTTATTCCCTACTGGTAAATGGGAGCTTCATGAAGAAGACAATACTAACAAGACCAGACAAATAACATTGTATGCATATGTATATGTATCTTGTTTCATGGATATGTGAGATTGGAAACTTGCCACATGTATCTTGTATAATTACATTGTATGCAGGTTTTGGCTAATCACATTTCTTTTTTTCACTCTAAGGGGGTGCTATTAGCTTTATGACTTATTGGCATGGAGCACATATTAATTGGATGGATTTTAGAGCTCTTTTACGAGTGTTTCCCAAAAAGAGGGGAAAACAATGAGTTACAGCCTTAAAGGCACTTGAACTGAGCACCTTGTGTATGCATGTATTTCTTGACTATTGGGGTTTGGGACTTGACAACTAGTAAGTTCCACATGAGCAACATACTGAAATGAGAAAAAGAAATTAACAAAAAGACCACACCTTGTTGCCACTAGATTATAGATTTGTTGTACGTTTGGACTCTCCAAATTTTCTGATTAAGCTGTAATTACAATAATCCCAATAAGAAGGACAATCCTGAATATCACCGAAAAATCTCTCATCTTTTGCCTAGAAATTGACAAGGAAACACCCCAAACCAAACAAATCAACATTTGAAAAAAATACCTAACATTCAAGACACAAAAAACAAAACAAATGAATACAAACCAACAAAGAATCATACCGGTTTGTAGATACGTGAAGATATGATTCCTACGGAGAAAATGACAGTAGTGTAAATTGATGAGACTGATAGTAGTTGTGAATATAAGATAAACAATGATGAATCAAGAGGAGATGAAGGAAATGAGATTATTGAATGGATTTTCTAATGGATTTCTGCATTGAGTGGGAGGAACAACCTTAGAGAGAGAGGAAGACCGGAAAGAATAAAATGAAGCATATATTTATAGGTGGGGGTAAACTTGTAATTTCATATTCGGGTCGGGCCGAGGCGGGGCATATTATTACTAAACTCGATCCCGCCCCGAACCAGATTCGGGTTTTAAAAAAATACCTGAACCCGTCTCATCCACTATTTCTATGCTCTCATACTTGTTCTAATAGGGGCGGGTCGGTGTGGGTGGCCCGAAAAACCCACGAAAATTGCCATTCCTACTCAACTTCCATGTCCTCATCCATATTCTGCTCATGTTATTGCTCTCTATTATGAATTACGGGAATAATTTGTATATGAGTAAACCTCTTATCATTAAATGTATGATCTGATGGTTGTAGTGACAACATAATAAATTGTGTTAAAAGTGGAGTGGATGGCTTCTCAATGCTAGATGATAACTCTAAAAATGTATGTGCAACAATAGGTACTTCAATATACACAATGGATTCCTCTTGAGGTTGTGTCACCCCCTCATCACAAAATGAAGGCTCTGATCGAGGTTGTGGTTATGTGCCTATTTGTAGATGTGATCTAGGTGCATGTGATATATAAAATGATGGTAGTTCAACACTACAACCCCCTTGGAAGGCTCTACCTCCCTCATTTGTACTCTCCCTCCTCTCATTAGTACCTTGATTTCCCTTGTTCATACCCTCCTACCTTAAGGCAATAAGTGTGTCACAACAATAGTAAAAGATTATTGAAGTCAATCCATCTCATGTACAACTGCTAATGAAGAAATATATCGCTAATGAATATCATGATCATTTGGATGTGCTAGATGGTATATGTGGAATATCAAACCTAGAGATAATCTAGGATTATCTCCATTTGAATAATCTAGTTTTTGTTTAAGTCTTTTAGGAGATTATCTTATTTTAGTTTAAAATGTATTTAGTTTATATTATTGTTATTCAAACTAGAATAATTGTATACTTTGAATCTTTCAAAGTTAGTAGCATATAAGTAGGAAAGAAAACTAGTCAGATTCAAATTTGAACTGACTTCTGATTTCTATTTATTTAGGTCTAGGTTGTATTTCGTTTTTTTTTTTTTTATCAATTTTATGAAAACATCAGTTTTTTCTCCGATTTTCTCCATGGTATCAAAGTCAATCATAGATTCGAAAATGGGGCTAAAACAATCATGAGAGAGATTCCAAGGATGGGACATAGGAGATTTTGTTTACATATTTCATTCCACAATCGACTGTTGCTTCTTCAAGAGGTTTGTAGTCAACCCTTATCATATTACTGTTCAGAAGTTCAATGGAAAAAATTGTATTTCTTGGTTTCAATCCACATTAATTGCTATTTCTTGGTAGAAGAAAGATTGGTTACATCACTGAAACTACTAAGGTGTCAAAGGAGGATGATCTAACCTACAACGCATGGGAAACCGATAACAACATGGGTATGTCTTGATTTCTTAATTCAATAGAACCAAGCATAATCAAAGCATTCCTATTTTATCCAACTACCAAGGAGCTATGGGGCAACATTAAAGGGAGTTTTTTAGACTTGGAGAATTCATTGAAAGTTTTCAAAATCAAAACAAAACTTTGGAACATGATACATGACAGCTTGGATGGCACTTAACACTATAACACCTTTTGACATATTGGTAGCAACTCAACATGTTTGACTTGGGAGAATGAAAGTGTTCAAAGATAGCCAACTATAAAATAATTAATCAGGAAAGATTGAATCTTCGAATTTCTAACCAAACTCACGAGGAATCAGACAAAGTTAGGAGACGTATTCTTTGAAGAAAACCTTGATCACTAATCAGAGAGGTTTTATTCGAGGTTTGAAGAGAAAAATGAAGGAAACGGGTGATGCTTAACAATAAAAGGTTGCCACCTACTTTTGCTATTGCCATGAATTTTGCTTTGGTTTCCAAAAAATTTAACCCTTAAAAGAATAATTGAACAATGAGAGATAGGAAACTCTGGTGCAACTATTGTCATTGCCCCAATCACACCAAGGAAACATGCTAGAAGCCACATGGACATCCACCAAATTGGTGCAACAACTGAACTTTTGATAGAAATTTGTTCGGAACAAATCCTACTATTGTAGTGATTCAATTTCAATTCAAAAATAAAAATAAAAAATGGCCTATTCAAAACACCATTTAGTAAAGAGTATCTCGAACACCTAGCAAAATTGTTTAGTTAGTTTCAATACATTTTTAATGCTAATCCTTCCTATTTTGTATTCCAGAACAATAATTTTCTAAGTGCTCTTATCACTAAAACTAGTATTTATGGTCCCTAGATCATAGATTCAAGAGTTATTGGTCATGTGACTAGTAGTTTTCATTTTTTTCAACACTTATGTTCCATGCCTTGACTCATTTAAAATTAAAATTGTTGATGGTTCTTTGTCCACTATTGTAGGAAAAGGCTCTACACCTGTCTCATAAATTTTGACTTTAAATTTAGTTCTTCATGTGCCTAATTTGTCATATAATTTGTTGTTTATCAATTAATTGACCTATGAACTAAATTCTATTGCCAAATTTATTTCTTCTTGTGAATTTCAGGATCTACTTTTGGGGAAGATGATTGGTAGCGCTAGAGAATATGATGGGCTTTACTTGTTTAACAATGAATTCAAAGTGTGTGGATACGTTAAGGAAAAAGAAGTTATTGCTTGTAATAAGGATGGTGAAATAATGGTGTAGCATTGTAGATTAGGTTACCACTTAGCTTTTCATATCTTAAACATTTGTTTCGTTTGTTATTCAAAAATAAAAATGTAAGTTCTTTTCAATGTGAAATTTGTCGGTTTATAAAAAGTCATCTTTTTGTGTTTCATATGCATCCTTATAAAGTATCTAAAACTTTTCTTATGATTCACAGTAATATTTTGGGGCCATTAAAAGTTACAAATTTGAATGGAACAAAACGGTTCATTACTTTTATCAATGATCATTCTAAAGTTTGTTGTGTATACCTTTTGAAAGAAAAAAGTGAAGTTGAAACCATCTTAGAAAATGTTTTTGTCATGATACAAAATCAATTCCAAACCACCACTAAAATTTTCATATCAAATAGTGGGCAAGAGTATTTTAATACAATTTTGGGGAAATTTTTTAAAGAAAATGGAATTGTTCACTAAAGTTCTTATGTAAACACACCTGAACAAAATGGGATTACTGAAAGAAAAATAGACATCTTCCTAAAAGTAGCAAGGTCCTTATGCTCACCATGAAAATACCTAAACTATGTTAGTGAGATGCTATTTTAACTATATCCTATTTGATAAACCGAATGTCATCCCGAACTTTGAATTTTAATATCCCTTTGAATATTCTCATTCAAATCTACCCTCATCATTGAGTTTTTTCTTCCTTGCCTCTAAAGATTTATGATTGCACTACCTTCATTCATGTTCATGATGTTAACAGAAACAAACTTAACCCCCATGCTCTTAAGTTTGTGTTTACAGATTATTCTCTATTATATGATAACACCTAGATATGAATAATTAAACAAAATTATCATAGGTAACATAATAAGCAATGAATTTAAGAAACTTCATTAATTAACTGTAACTATTATAATAGTTAATTAATTAACCTAATATTAAAACATTCATTATTTGATTAAATATTGCAAAAAAACATAATTACCATAAATAATACCCTAATTTCCAAAAAAGTGACAAATAGATAATAAAAACATTTACAAAACATCTCATTATAAATTGAAAAAAGTACTAGTCAAATATTTTAAGAGTCATTCATTCAATAGTGTTGGAGGATTGTCCTTTAACTATGCTAGGACATTTTAGGTGATTATGCCCCTCTTGTTTGTATATTCCACATTGAATTTTGACATTTGGTTCCTTATAATCCATTTCATTCCTTATCCTTGATGATTGTCACTTATTATAGTTGCATTTGCCTTCTTTGAGGTTGAAAATTTATTTATTGTTTCCCTTATTCATATGAAACCCATGAGTCATAATTGTCACCACAAAAATCTCATTCACTTGATGGAAGCTTGTGACAAAGTGTCAACTAGTCTTTGTTTCATAATTGCAACTTTAGTAATGACATACGCAATGTAGGTATCTCCATTTGCAATTTGAGATTGTATTTCTGCATAGGATTCTCAAAATAGGTGACACATTGATAAAAACTATCATTTGTACAAGTGTAGGGATAGGTAACATTCTAGCCCCTTATTAACACCTCATTTATGCATTCAATAATATTTGTAACCATCAACCCATATCAATAACCCCTATCATATTCTTGAGTCCATTTTTTAGTGTCAATCCTTGCAAACCATGCAACACATATGTCATTCCATTATTTTAACTCTTCCAAACACCATTCATACTTACATGGTTGATGTTAACATTCAACTTTGTAAGCCTAGTCCTTTAGGACTTTGTTCTTGTATTTCTCATTAAAATTGTTTACCAAATGCTTGAGATAATAAAGATGATGCACATAGGGTGAGTTGCATCTAGAGGCAACATTTCTTATAATGACGTTTATTCTTGCATGATAATAAAAAATCAAGCATGTTCCTTCTTTTTAAGTTGCATGAGTTCTTAATGTAGTGAGAAAGCAAGACGAACTATTAGTAGATTCCATCTAAATAATTGCAAAGACAAAAGAAAATGTTTGTCCATTGGCATTGATGATATTGCAATCAAAAGTTTCCCCTTGTACTTATCATATAAGAAAGTATCATCTATTTGTATTAATGGTTTGCAAACTTTGAACCCTTTAATACTAGGCTCGAATGACCCAAATACACATATAAAATGAACATTTCCATTGACAAATCATAACGTTGATATCTTCCAAACAATCTTTATCTTGAGGTTAGTAAGTTTAAGGATATTTAACCACTTAGGTAGAACATGGTAAGATTCATCCAATCACCAAACATATTTTTCAATTGTTTTTTTTTCTTGTTAACGTGCTAGATTTATGCAATAGAAGCAATACCATCTTTGAAAAAAAATGATCTTTAAAATTAAAATATTAACCTTTAAGTGTGGATGAAACCTTAAGTTCCAAGTGTTAAATACGACCTTGAAAACTTAGAGATCTTCCACTTGATGACTTATCTTTGAGTTTTGACACAAAGATGGTGGAAATCTCTGAAGGTGGAGATTATGAGTCTCTTTGGAATGTGAGGTAGAATGATAGATCATAAAAACCTAACCCATAAGGGGTATTTAAAGGGTTAATAGTGAGTTTAACTGATTTGAGCTCATCTTGGGCTTGAGTTACTTGATCTAGCCTAAAAGAGTCATAATTGATTCATTAACCTAATGGAGCTTCAATTAATCAATTAACCTAGTCCAAAAATGTTGTTCATTAATTCTTATGCAATCTTAAATAATTACCAAAACTCTCTTATATAATATAAGTGAACCTAGAGCCGATCTAACATTCATAAATCGTGTCAACAAGGTATATGAGCTTGAATAGGGATCACTAAGACCCATAAGATAGTACTAACTCTTTCAAATCTAATTCTGAAGTTGACTTAATATCACACATATAACTATATTTTTATATTGTTTAATAGATTTGTTTGATGAATGAGTCCTAAGTAGTTAATTAACTTTTTCTACAATGGAGGCAAAGTGTGTAACATCTTATGGAACTACATATCATGCAATATGATTGGGAAACTTTGTTTTAGGGCTATAAGTTGTTGATATGGCGATACCATTGAAAATATATAGTGATAATAATATTGTTATGCAATTCTCGAAAAGTAATAAAACTACATGAGGATTAATGATACCATCTTTAGTTATCCAACTACTCTCTTTTACTTATATGGTTATTATTTTTTATATGCAAATTATTACTTTTGATTCGAAGGTGCATGAAACTTAATTTATTTTTAGAGGTTCCTTTTTATATAGACATTTTTTTTTACAAATGTGCGTATGAAAACATAATTTTCTTAAATAATTTATTATTCTTAGACAATGTTCAAATTAATTTTTTAATACATTAATTGTATTTTTGGTTAATTTTTTTTAATATATTTTAAATTTCAAATATAGGTTGGCTTGAATTAATTAAAAAAATTTAAATTTAAAGTCTAAATTAACTTGCATATAATAGAATCAAATCGATCTTTAAGTGGTGCTCCTTTTTTTTGCTTAATTCTAAATATAGCTTAAAGCTAAATCGTCTATAATTATATTAAGTATTAAGTTATTTCTTTTTTTAATATTTTATTTCTATTAATTACTAAGAAGTAAAGAAAAATCTACATGTTACTTTTAATAATTAAAAAAAAGTTAAATATTTTAATTTTTTATTTAATAAAATAATTTAAGAAATAAGTAATAAGTTAACAGAAAAAAAAAAGATCTGAAATATGAAAATAAATCATTTTCAATAAAAAAAAAAATTTTAAAAAACAAACAATACCTTAATCAAACTTGAGTGGGTTCGGTTTTGATTCAAACACAATCGACTTGGTTGTAATTATTTTTTCTTAAAAAACTCATCAACCCGCATCTTTTTACCCCCTAATTCTTTCTAATAGAAACTTCAGCTCATGCCTTTTGGACAGCGTCGGGTCGGGTCGGGTTCACCCGCACAATTCAGTTTAGCCCAACTACAGTCTACAGCCAGTTGTTTCATGGAATAGCGGAGAGGAACCTCAGAAAAGCAGAAAGAGAAGTGGAAGCGCAGCAACAGCGAAAGCATCATCTTCTACAACTGAGAATACACGCGGTTTCATGGCTCCTCCCAAGCCTCACAAAATTCTAATGGTGAGGGAAAGGAGGAAAAAACAAATCTATTTGCATTGATCCCGTAGTTCTGATTTTTTCTCATTTTCTGTTTGACATTTTACAGGTGGCTGAGAAGCCCAGCATCGCTCTTTCTATCGCTTCCGCTCTCTCTGGTGGTCATGTACGCTCGTTCTTTCTCCTTTTTTTTTTTTTCCTCCTTTCTTTCTTTCTTTCTTTCTTTCTTACAAATTTCTGTTTGGTTCCCGAGAAACTTGGGGAAAAAAAAGGTGTCTTGGTTTTCTAATTGTTGAATTGTGCATATTCTGCTTGATTTTTCTTATGCTTCCGTGTCAGGATAGTTTCTTTTGTCGGCCTATGGTCTTTCTGAGGCCTTTAGTCTGTGAATTTGTTTGCTTACATATATTTCCTTTGTTGGTTCGGGGTTTTGGTTTTGTTTTCTTTTAGTGATATTTGACAAAGGAAAATTTCCTTTCTTTTGATGATATTTCCTTTCTTTTATATATAAATGCAAAAGTATGACATTATGATATTTGACACCCACTTGGAGACAGAGGCACTTTAATTTGTTGATTTTCTAAGGTTATTGACTCTCTCTCGATTGTGTTTTCCATTTTTCTTTTTTCCAAATAGTTTGCAAAAGGGAAAGACACTAGAAAATGAGTCTAGGAATAATAACGATAAGGCCCCTAGAGGCAGTTGATGCAAGATTAGGACTATGCTTATCCAAGAAATGTTAGGAGACATCGTGAAGGAGTTCTGTTAGTGAATGCAGGGATGATCAATTGTTTTCGCATTATCCAAATACATAGAGCACTTATTCAACACAGTATGGGTCAACAGGTTGTAGGATTGTAAAATTTCAGCCACTAATTGCAATGTGCTTGCAGTGGGCTTGATTGCCGAAAATTTAAAAATTTTCTTGTATCCCCTCAGTTAACTTAAGGTGAAATCATTGGCAAACTAAGATGTGCAACTTCTAATTGAAGAAGCTTTTGAAAGAACAGGTAGATTTTGTCAGAACTCTTAAGGGACAAGTATTGCCAAATTGATAATGGCCACTTGTTGGCTGAACCTTACACAGGAGGAAGACAAATATTTCCTCTAAATCAAATATGTTCCAAGTCCCAAATGAGTATGAAGATGAGCTTTTAAACAGTCATTATTTATGTCAATAAAAATAAGTAATTAGAGTTGATCTTTTGTAAGTTATGGAGAATGACATAAGAAGTGAAAAATCTTTCATAGGTTTTAGCTGCAAAGCCTTGGGAAACTTTCTTGTTTAAGTATACAAGTTCATTGTCTTTCAGTTGATGCAATAATAAACTTTACAAGCCCTTGTTGAAGCGTAATGGTAGGTAATATGCAAAAGAGAGGCTGCAGCATTGTTAAGTGTTTTAAGGTTTGATTCTTGACATTTTGGAATGGGAATGTCATTCCTACTCTTAGATGTTTTCATATGGTTGATTTTATGTATCATTATATAATTCATGAAATGGGGGTTATGCAATCCCAAGTGAGAAGGTGGTATACTTGTCCTCGTGATCTGGGAATTGTATTTAAAATAATTTATAATCATCAGCATAGTCTTAATGCAATCCCAAGTGAGAAGGTGGTATACTTGTTATCGTGATCTGGGAATTGTATTTATAATAATTTATAATCATCAACATACCCTTAATATCCTATCTTGAAATAAAAAGTTACAATATCCTAAATCCAATATTTTTTTGAAAATTTTTAAATAAAATTCTCATTACAATTTTTGTTTACCATGGTTGAATAATAATTTGAAAATTCATTTTTTTTTTGTTAAGTTGATATTATAAAATACTTTAAAGAAACATATTTTGATTTATACTTTTTAAATAATTTTTTTGACTTAAAAGAGATGTAGTTACAAATTTTCATTCATTTTGAAAAATATTTTCAAAAATTATTTTTCCTTAAGAAAAATTATTTAAATTTCAAACTCTTATCCTATGCTCCCACTTATTCAACAAGAAAAAATGGGAAGAAAATAAGAAGGCAAAAAGGATTTTGATAAGTTATTCCTAATTCTTATTTACTTTATCCTATGACCCAATGACATGCTACAATTGAGAATGCCTTTCAAAGCCCTTATCCTTGATTGGTGCATCCTCTGTAGGAGCACCCTCTCAAATCTCCCCATCTATTTTATGTCACTTTTTGTAATCCCAAGGAAAGTGAGACTTAGATTGGAGAAAATTCAAAGGGAGTTCTTGTGGGGAGAAGAAGGATCCACTTGGTAAGATGGATGGCTATTTGCAAAGATAAGAGGTATGGAGGATTGGGGTTTAAGGCACTTGAAGGAATTCAATCATGCCTTGCTTGGAAAATGGCTTTGGAGATTTTCTTTAGAAAGGGAGAGCTTTTGGAGGAAAGTCATTGTTGGTAAATTTGGAGAGAGGGAAGGGGGTTGGACCGCTAGAGAGGTAAGGGAGTCCTATGGGATGAGCCTTTGGAAAGACATTAGAAAGGGATGGGAGGAGTTCTTTCTCAGAACTAGTATTCATATTGGAAATGGTAGACGTACCAGATTTTGGTGGGACTATTGGGTTGGAGATTCTAAGCTGAAGGAGCTCTTTCCTTTGCTTTTCAGAATTGCAACCCATAATTCTGCTGAAGTGGCTGATCTTTGGGGGAGACAAGGAGGTGGTGGCGGGGGATGGGAGGTGCACTTTAGAAGACCCTTTCAAGATTGGGAATTGGAGGAGGTGAATCGTTTTCTGATTCACATCTCTGTAGTAAAGGTCCAAGAAGGGGAGGATTCTCTAATTTGGAAGATTGAGAGGAAAGGAAAGTTCAGTGTTAAATCTTATTATAGGTCTTTAAAGGTGGAGAACAACCCCTTATTTCCAGCAAAGGAGGTATGAGGTTTGTGTGCCCCTTTAAGAACTCGTTTTTTTGCTTGGGAAGCTGTTTGGGGTAAAATTTCTACTGTTGATATGTTAATGAGGAGGGGTTAGTCTATGGTTAATAGATGCAATCTTTGTAAAGAGAATGAGGAATCGGCGGATCATATTCTAATCCATTACGGTAAGACAAGGGAGCTTTGGATTGTGGTGCTCTCTTCTTTTGGGGTGGTGTGGGTGTTCTTGAACTCAGTGAGAAATTTGCTTCTTGAATGGAAAATTAAGGGCTTAGAAAAGAAGAGGAGTGTAGTTTGGAAAATGGCGCCTATTTGTTTGTTTTGGTGTATTTGGGGAGAGCGAAATAGAAGAGTGTTCCAAAAAGAAGAGAAGTCAGATACGAGCTTGAAGAATCTCTTCCTTCGGTCTCTTCTTGAATGGTCTCAACAGTTCATGGACGTGGACTATCTCTCTTTTATGAATGTGTTGGGTGTTTGATTTGTTGGTCATCTTTGGCATTTCTAGGTTTTTGTTTCTCCTCTGTTGCCTTGGGTGAGGTTTTCTTTGTATACTGCCGGTGTACATAGGGAGCGCCCCCTGTTTTGGCGTGTTTTATGATTTCTTCTCTTGGTTTATCAAAAAAAAAAAAAAAATCTCTTATTGCATTGTCCGATTACTTTGGGATTGTGGCATAGGATATTTTCGTAGGCTGTACTCGGTTTTTTTGATTGGTTAGGTGCTAGGTGAGGGCTGGTATTGTATTTCTGCTTCTTTTTGTGCCCTAGGGCGCCTCTTGTATACTCCCTGTATGCTTTTGGGCCTACTTTATGGGTCTCCTTGCTAATATATGCTCTTTGTGTGTTTGCCAATCAAAAAAAAAAAAAAAAGAGGATATTTTCGTAGGCTGAGATAGCTTGAGTTCAGACAAGTAGTATTCGCGATATGATGATGATTTCCTTCAAGTGTTTTGGGAGTTTTATTAGATGAAGAACTTTTTGGAGGATTGTGTGTCTCTCTTTGTTGTGGACTATGTGGAGAGAGAGGAACGCTAGGATTTTCGAGGACACTTGGAGGACGCCGGAGTTGTTGTGGGATTTGCTTCATTTCTACGCTTCTTGTTGGGTTTACTATACAAGCATTTTTAAACCTTATCATTTGAGTGTAATTTAGCTTAGTTGGATTTCGATATGTACACCCTAGGGTCGGGTCATTAGTTTAGGGTTGTTATACTTGTATAGGCCTTTTGTCATTTTTGTATAACCCTTCTTGTTTAGTGGAGGTTTACTCAGTTCTTTTAATCAGGTTTGTACATCATGGAGAGGACTTCTCATCCTTCTCATGTTTTTTCTCAATTATTACATTTGTTCATTTTTGATAAAAATAAAAATAAAAATGGGAGTGTTTAAAAAATATAATAGAAAAAAAATTAATTTTGTTATATAATGTAAAATCATGATTTTATGCCACCATTGCTTATTCAATATGACCTTGACACAATATAACTATAAATTTTATTTTAGGCCTCTAAAAGATTATTAGAGGTGATACCCCAGTTTTGGTGTGGATAGGTCCTTTGAGATCAGGCACAAAGCACCTGAATTATCCCATAAATGTGGGTTGTTGGTGATAGCATGTATCTAGGGTTAACCATGAGATCTTCTCCCTCCTATGAAATTGGGTTTGAGAGGGTTTTCCTCTTTATAAAAATAATAAGTCCCGTCATTCAATTAGCAAAACTTTTGATATAGTGCACATTGCAAAGATATTTTTTGAGAGGTGGTGCATCTACATTGACTTCCATTAGTTAATAGTGTTTTGCCGAAATGTGAAGCTGATCTTGTATTTTTGGTAAACATGGTAGAGAATTGCTGCTCGCTAAACTTTTGAGCTTTGGTGCCTTTCATCCTTGAAATAGATGGATAAACATAAAGTACTGAACGAAAGTTTGGAAGACTTACTAAGGTGCCTAGTTTGGGAGCATGTGATCAATTGGGGTGTTATTATCCCTATGAGAGGGTTTTATTATTCTTTTGTTAAGGAAGAATTTTTGAGATTGTTGTTGCACTCCAACCATGTAAAACCTTGGGCTTGGTGCCCTTGTTGTTAGAGGCAAGACCTAAAGAGGTGTGAAGGAAGATAGCTCTTAGAAATGAAGTGTACAATACTAGTTTTGGTGCTCGTAGGCTGTTTGTAGAGTTTGCTGAAGGTGATATGGAGATAGTTTGAATTAGGTTGTGGCATTATTTGAAGAACAATTTAGTGATGAATATTGATGACCTTGCTATGGATTTTGGTTGTAGAGTGGGCAACTTCCCTTCCACTTATTTGGGACTACCTTTGGGTGCATTGTTTAAGTCTATGATAGTTTAGGATGGAGTGGAAGAACGGTTCCGTAGAAGGTTGGCTATGTGGAAGAGACAGTACATTTCCAAAGGAGGGAGGATGACCCTAATTCGAAGCACGTTGTTAAATTTACCCATTTATTTGATGTCACTGTTGCGCATGTCAAGCTCAGTTAGACAGAGACTAGAGCATATTCAAAGGGATTTTCTTTGGGGAGGTGGAAACTTGGAGCGAAAACCTCATTTAGTGAGATGGGAGTTGGTGTGCTTAAGTAAGAAGAAAGGGGGTTTGGGAATCAAGTGTCTTTCCACTCTCAATAAGACTCTTCTTTGCAATGGAATTGGCTGTTTGTGAATGAGAGAGAGGCTCTATGGAATCAAATGATTAGAGGGAAGTATGGGGAAGAAAGAGGGGGTTGGTGTTCTCGGGAAGTGAGAGGCGTATGGTGTTGGGTTATCGAAAGGGATAAGGATGGATTGGGACATTGTGGGTACTAGGATTTCCTTCTCTGTAGGTCAAGGGCGGAGGGTGAGATTTTGGAGGGATAGGTGGTGCGGGGATTCTCCTTTGAGTGTGTCCTTCCCAACCTTGTTTGCTTTAGCTCTTCATAAAGAGGCGTGGGTGGTGGATATTTAGGACCCCTTGGCTGAGGGGGGTTAGGGGGGATGAAACCCTTGTTTCTCAAGATCCTTTAATGATTGGGAGGTGAAGGAGGCAGAAAGCTTCTTGGGGCGGCTGCATGGGACGAAAGTGTGCGGTGATATGGAAGACATGGTGTTTTGGACCGGAACACAGAGTGAGAAATTCTCTGTCAAATCCCTCTACAATGCCCTAGAGCCGTGCAACCCTTTTTTATTCCACTCAAGCCGCATTTGGAACGTGTGGGTGCAACCCAAGATTAACTTCTTTGCTTGGGAGGCTACATGGGGCAAAGCTTTAACTATGGATTTAATTCAAAAAAGAGGGTGGGCCTTGGCAAATAGATGCTTTTTGTGCCATGAGAAAGAAAAGACTATAGACCACCTTTTTCTTCACTACTCTACAACAAGGGTCTTGTGGGAGTTGTTCTTTACATTGGTTGGGGTGTCATGGGTGCTACCTTCTTCAGTTAGAGAGACTCTCCTTAGTTGACATGGTTCTTTTGTAGGCAAAAAGCGTAAGAAGGTGTGGAGAGCAGCTCATTTATACATCTTTTAGACGGTTTGGAGGCGAGAAATAGATTGACCTTCAATGATGATGTGCTTTCGATCCAGAGACTTAAATACTTTTTTGTTTTTTCCCTTTGGTCAGAGGCAAAGTTGTTTATAGCTGATCACCCTCTAACTTTAGTTAGTTTTTTTGATTGATTGGGCTCTAGTTAAGGTTGTTTTTGGACTTGACTGGGTACTTATTTTTCTTGTTCCTTTTGGCCGTTTTGGTAGTGGGTGTGTAGGTACTGTATACTTTGAGTTGCTCTTTTGGCGTCTCTTTTCAATAGATGTTTTCTTTACCTATAAAAAAATAAAAATTATTTGAAGAATAATTTAGAAAATTTTATATTGCGAACAATTGTTTTTGAATTTATTATTAGTAAATGAGAATAAAATTGAAAAGCACCATAAAAGGCTCACCAAAGTACACATGATGTATACAACGACTGCCAAAAAGTGCCTAAAAAAGGAAGAGAAAACAAAAAACTACTCCCTTAAACCGCTCCTAACCAATCAATGAAATCAACTATGGACATCGATCTTTCACCTATAAATAGATTAGTCCAAGTTAACAAGTTATAGAAAAATAAGAATTTCAGCCTTTGGACAAAGAGCTCCACATTCTCAAAAGATCTTCTATTTCTCTCTTTCCAAATTATCTAGAAGAAGTATAAAGGTGCTGCTCTCCAAACTTTTTTCTGCTTTCTTCCAACAAAGGAATCATGCCAACCTAACAAAGTATCTTTAACAGTGGACTACATCACCCAATAAACTCTTGAAAGAGAGAACAATAGCTCCCACAATACCCTTACCTTGCTGCAATACAAAAGGATGTGGACAATTGACTCCTCATGAGCTTGACATAGGAAGCATTGATTGGTCAAAGACCACCACCTCCTTTGAAACTGGTTGAGAGTCAAAACCTTCCCCCAAGTCACCTACCATGCAAAAAAGCTCACCTTAGGTGGTCTCTCATCCCATTCAACACCAATTGGGAACTGAACTATACTTCTTCTCTTAAGGCTAGCATAAAGGGATTTAACAAAGAAGGTTCCACTCTTCATTTCCACCCAACACACCTTATCATTTCTACCCTAAACTACTAGCTTATCTTGAAGCCTTGCCAAAAAGCTCTCTACAATAACAATCTCCCAATCATTTAAAGGCCTTGGGAAGTTAGAATTCCAAACACCCCTCTCATTAGAAAGCTGCCACAAGTCTGCACCCAAGCCTCTTTGGAGCTAGTTTCATATTGTGAACATGGATCCTTACAAGGTGCTAAAGAAGATTAGTACCAATTCATATGCTTTAAACTACTAGAAGATAGGGAATTGCTCGAGTTAAAATGTATCATGAACATGTTGATGATACGGAATGCTAGAATTTTGAAGACAATTATGCCTCTCTTGATAATACATGGAAGAGAATTTTTTTTCACTTACATCCTTGTGGATCTTGATCACCAAAGATTTTGAAAGGGTATCACTAAATTTATCATGGTTGTTTCAAAAGGAAGTTTGCTCACAAAGGAGGAATAGCATATCTAACTTTTGGAACCTTCTCCCCAACTTTTTGCAATTTTTGTTTTGATGGTTTTTATTTCGGGAAACTACTCTTGAAGATAATTGGGGAATATGATCTTAGTCTTACCTAATGCAATTGGTAAAGGTTTTGCTTTAAATGTTGAGATTCTAGCTCTTCCAAAGGTTTTAGTAGGCTGAACAAATTGCTTTGTGTAGACCTATGTGCATAGTTGTGAAAGGTGCGCCTAGGCTCAGGGCGGCGCGACGCCACCCTCCGGCGCCTTGCCTGAAGGCAGGCGATGCCCCTTCAGGAAGGCAGGCAAGGCGCAATGCGGTCACCTGACTCGCCTCCGGCCAGGTACGCCTCTTTCTTCTCCTTCTCCTTCTTCTTCTTCTTCAGTCGCCGTTGGGATGCAGAGGGCTGAGGCTGGGGCTGGGGCTGAGAAGCCCTAATTTTTTATTTTTATTTTTTGGGTCCAAAACGACATTGTTTTGGCCCTTTTTATTTTAAAAGGAACAGGCTAAAACGACGTTGTTTTGGAGCTTGTTCCTTTTTTTTAAAAAAAGGGGCCAAAACGGCTTTGTTTTGAAGCCCGTTCCTTTTAAAAAAAAAACAGGCCAAAATGACGCCGTTTTGGCCCTGTTTCCCTTCCAACCCCTTTTTTCTGGTATTTTTGAACTCGACACCACTCCCAATCATGCCCTAGCCTCAGCCGTGTAGTGGGGAAGTGAAGAAGAAGAAGAAGATGAGGAAAAATAGGAAAAAAATAGAGGAAAATTAGTCATGTACCTTCCGGGACCTCATCATGTTGATTAAATTGAAGTTTTGGATGATATTTGATAATTTATGTGTTTAGGACAAATAAATGATTGTTAAATTTGATTATATTATATAAAAATATATATGTAAATTAGGGTGTGCCTCACTTTACTAAAGCCTGCACCTTAGGTGGGCCTTGCGCCTCAGGCTCCAGGACTACTTTGCGCCTTGGTGCACCTTGAGCCTTTTAAAACTATGCCTATGTGAGAATAATCGTGTATTGATTCGAGGAAAAACTATACATCTTATAGGCAACTATACAATGAACAAGGATTACAAATTAACTCTTGAATCTATTCCAAAAGTCATGAAAATTCTAATTCTGACTTTCTAATTTAAATTGCTATATACAACAATCAATGACTTTCCTATTAAGAGGCTGAATATCAATCATTATCTCCCTATTAAATAAGGGTCATAAAGGCTGATTAATTAACACTCCCTCTTAAACTAGTGAATAGATGTTTTCAATTCCCAACTTGTTAGTAATCATCTGAAAAATCCAACTTGAAAGTCCCTTAGTCAGAATGTCCGTCAACTGTCTTTTTGTTGAAACATAGAAAGTTCAAATTAGGCCACTGTCCAACTTCTATTTGATGAAGTTTCTATCAATCTCCACATGCTTTGGTCGATCATGTTGGATGGGATTATGAGGAATGTTAATAGCCGGCTTGTTGACACAGTTTTAACTTCATTGTTCCTTTCCATTTAATCTTGAGATCATCAAGAATGATTTCTAACCAAAGAAGTTCACATATTCCTTAAGCCATAGCCTTGAATTTTGCCTTTGTGCTTGACTTGGCCACATGCTTTTTGCTTCTCCAAGTAACTAGGTTACCTCCTAGGAATGTGCAATAATCTGAGGTAGATCTTTTGTCTAGAATTGACCTTGTCTAGTCTATATTAGTGTACACTTCCAAATTTAGCTCCATATTCCTCTTAAACGGAATGCCCTTTCCAGAAGTGATCTCCTTGACTTTGTGGGTACTTCATCCTCAACATGATTTTAGCAAATCTCCCAAACCATGTCCTAGGAGATTGCCTAAGCCCATATAACGTCTTCTTTAATCTACACAGAGAATCACTGTTGAAGTTCCCATCAAATCCTCGTGGGGCCTCCATATAGACTTCATCTTCCAAATCACCATGTAAGAAGACATTTTTAACGTCAAATTGCTGCAAACATAGGCCAAGGTTAGTAGCAAAGATAACAAGACTTGAACATTTTTCATCTTTGCCACTAGTGCAAAGGTTTCTTTGTAATCAACTCCATAAGTTTGAGTATTCCCTTTAGGTACTAATTTAGCTTTGTATCTTTCTAAGATCCCATTAGCTTTGTACTTCATAGTGAATACCCGCTTACATCTGATTGGTCTTTTCCCTTAGAACTTTCTCACATGATTGAATATGAAAGAATTCAGGTCATTCTTCAAATTAAGGTGGTTCTTCTTTGCTGACAGAAAAACACCAGCAGTTGTGGAACTTCTTGAGCCCGAGCTATTATTGAGAACAAAAACCTAAAGTTCTGATGTCATGTAGGCTTATATGAGAAAAATAGTATATTGATTTGAGGAAAAACTGTACATATTATGGGTAGCTATATGATAAAGAAGGAAACAAATCAATTCCTAGAAATCTGTCCTAAAATCATGGGAATTTTAATTTTGACTTCCTACTTTAAATTGCTATATACAACAACCATTGACTTTCCTATTAATTCCGTTGTGGTAATCAAATGGGTGCAGGGGCACTTTGTGCTACACTAATTAAATGTGTGAGATATTGGATAATGGTGATTCTGTTTATGGAGTTCCATTGCATGATTATACCAACTAAAAAAAAATCAGATTTCCTAGCTGAAAGCAAGTTGTTTCCGTTGTAACTTTCAGGTTTGATTTTATCATTTGAATAGTATAGATTTCTATGATCGGGTTGGGAAGAGTTGCTTCTTCCTCAATTATCTTTGCTTTCCTTTTAGCTTGTTCTTCTGTTTTTGCTAGTAAGTCCTATAAAGATAACTTATCCTTTATCTCATATCTCTTGCTTTTACCAGTAATAAAATCTTTGTTTCCCATAAAAAACTGATTCTCTTTTCTTTTCTTTTTTAAAGCTTTATTTGACAATAATTGTTTTGTTCTATGTGTTTCTTCAAATGTTGGTCAATTTTGTTGCCTTTATGAAGGTGTAGATGAAGAAGTTAAGGTTACTGGAATAAACATGACTATCAAGTATTTCAGATAAGACGCTTGAAACATGAGATTCATAGACAATTTATGGCATTATTTGAAAATTTTCAATTGCCTTTTACTTGAATTTTGACAGAGCAGGTCTGAATCCTTGATTTCAGGTGGTTTTTGCACTTTTTTTAGCCTTAAACCTTTTTGTATATTTAACTACTCATGTTGCAGTAGTTCATATTCAAGTTTCTAAGGTTTCATTTGTTGCTTCTCCATATTGTGGTGTTCTTTCTTATTATGAACCATGATATCATTGTAAAGCACTCTGTTGGCTCATCTTGACACTATCACTTACATTTTTATATTTGAATTTTGTTTTACATGCATGGTTTTTATTTTTTATTTTTTACTTTTTCTTTTTATTGTCAATTTTAGGTTAGTACTCAATGAACTACATCTAGATGCTTTCTTTGTTCTAATTTTGGTATTTTTTTGAATTGATGTCCTTTTAAGAATGAAATTTAACAATACTTGTCCTGTATTCCTCATGCTATAGATGTCTACCAGGCGGGGTGGTAGTAGTACAGAAGTCCATGAATTTAATGGAACCTTTCGTGGATCTAATGCACAATATAAGGTGACATCAGTTATCGGGCATGTTTTCAGGTTTCTTTCTCTCTTAAGTTGTTGAGGAACATTTTTAAATGCTATATTGTTGTGCTTGTTCATATGTAATTTCCTCTTTAGATTAGTTGCTCAATTTTTTGTGTTTATATTGCATAGCATTGCATGCACTTGTGACATGTAATAGGATACATTTTCTTAAATTTATTTATTTGATAGAAACTATGCTGGTATAGTATAAAAAAAAAAGTAAGGTTTGTACACAACCAAGAAGGATCAGAGATCCTTCAAAAAGGAAATCAAATATACAATGTATAAAAGTATAAGCAAAATACCTCTCCGTAGAAAGCCTTTGGCTTTCACCCCTAAGAGCAAATACCAAAACTTAAGGGGATACAAAATAAATGAATCCTTTGGCTAGCTTTATTGACTTCCTCATTAGGTGATCTAGGCTTCCACAAGCATGGTTGCACCCCTACTCAAATCCACAATCTTGAGTATCCAATGGTTATATCTCCCTGATCCTCTAGGACTCTCAAGTCACCTAAGGCAAAACTGTGGTGGAATCTTTCTTCTCTCCCCCAACTAGTAAATTGATTATTCTAGTTCTCTTGCAACTTTGAGACCCACGAGTAAGTGAAACAATTTTTTTTTTGCTTCAATAGCTAAGATAAACCCTTGTTTCTTCAAGACTTGAATAATCTTACTTTAATGGTTATGACTGGGTCCTTCAATATTCATTTGGATGACCCAAGGAACATTATTGAAATTAAGTTTTGTAATGTCAATAGGAGGGATTTGTTCAGCTTGCATGTCCACCGCTCTCCTAATTTCGAGATAGACTGAACTCTAGTGCGTAAAATGATGCTGAGCAGAACTCCTTAGAACTCCTTGTTAACTACCATCCAAATGAAAGTGAAGAAACACATATTTCTCACTGTTATCTTCCTTTCCTTGAAGGCCTTCATGTTCTTTTCCAGTCAAATATCCCACAAGGTCACTGGGATGGTATTTATTTATCAATTGCAATCGAGTCTTGGTAAACTTCTTTTCTTTCCTTCCTCTTATGTGGCACATGGTCTCTCAACTTGTTAAACTAACAGTATGGGTACTTTCCTATTGAAGGATCAATGTACCTATTTTTTTGTCGACGGTATGGTGCACCCTTACTTAAAGGATGTTGCTTAGTTATGAGAGAAACTTTTTTTTTTTTGTATCTAGAGAGCTCCCTTTCATTAAGCGCATTGATCCAGGAGTGGACATCATAATCATCATCATCTAAAGACAAATCCAGATCTTGTTTTATCATTAGCTTAGCTAAAGTGGAATAGTATGATTGAATTTCCAGATATGAGATGAAACCTGCTTTCAGTCCCTACCCCTGTGTAGTTTTATTGTATCTAGAATTAGATCCTTTCTGAACCCCCTATGATTGCTACCAAAGAGAAGCTTTTTCCTATACTATAGTTACAAGTTTTTGTTGTGTTTTGGAATCAGGGAATTCAACAAGTAGAAGCTTCTTTGTTAAGCTTCAGACAAAGAGGTTGGGCTGTTCACTTCATTGATTTGACTTCACTTTACTTAAGATTAAAGATAGGGATCAGGTGGGAAGTGAAGACTTGTTCTGTAGACACTGAGTGAGCAACAAGCTATTGCTTTGACGAGCAACAAGAACCTGCTCCTATCAAAACGAAAAGCAGCAAGCTCTGCATGGAGAAGCAAGCCCCTTTCAGAGAAAGCCATTGTGTACTAGGGCATTGACACTTGTGCACCTGTAAACTACATGCTTTAGCTTTGAGGCCCCTACTTTCTTCATAATAAAATAAAAAAATGCCAAAGAAAGGGAAGAAGAAATCCTTCCAATTTTCAAAAGTGAATTTATAGATCTGACCTAGATTCCTTTTGAACCTAGGTTTTCAAAGCTTTTGGGCATTTCATTCCTTTAGGATGTCTGCTTCTCTAGAGTACATAGGCTTCTTCATGTTTTTAATGAGATTGAAATGTGATATATTTGTTAGTAAAATCTTATGAAAAATGAAAAGAAGGGTACACATGGTAGTTTGTATTATTATTAAAGATGAAAATCATAGTGGGTTTTAAAAACCCATCATCTCCTTTAGCTTTTCAAAACCCACATTTTGTGGGTTATAGTTCCCTAGTGGGGATCGATTCATTCCCAAGAAAAGGAATGGTTTGGATGGGAATACAACACCCATTCCCACTCCTCAATTCCACAAACCAAATGAGGCCTAATTGTCACATGACTTTTTAAGCAATGGAAGGTTTCTTTGAGTTCATAGAGGAGTCCAGTTTGTTGGATATTCCATTGTGGGAAGGTCCTTTACTTGGTGTGGGGGCCAATATGGGCAATCCATATCACCCTAAGACTGCTTCAAATTTCAATTAGGCTTCCTGCATATAGTTGCTCTCGCTTATGGTCCAAGATGAACTTCATCATTTGCATATTCCACCACTACTGTTGGATAGCTTTGTTTAGTGGTCCAAAGGTCCCTTTCCCCTTTTTGTCTCACCACCCTATTTGCAATGTTCAAGGTCTCCTCACTGGTTGAGTGAAACATGTGGAGAGGAAACGATGAACTCACCCATTCACTGTAGTTTGCCTCTTTGGTATCACTATTGAACGTATTTTCACCATCGGGGAAATTTGTATCATATGCATGAATCTTCCTCCTTTGCTTTGTTGAGGTTCACATGCATAAATTTTCCCCCCTTTTGGCTGTAGAGGCCATCCTCATAGGTAATTTTGTGCAGTTGATGATGTACCAGCCATCTGATTCCATCTCTCCAACTTTGGTGTGATTGGAGATCCAATAACGTGTTCTGTTAATTTCAACCTTATACTTCCACTGCCATCTCATTCCCTGCTCTCAAAAGTTTTTCTTTCAAATGATGCACAACCTATTTATCATCAGTTCCTTAGTTTCTACCCAGTTCTTGGGTGTCCATGGTGTGCGATAGTCTAACTGCATTGTTCATGAGTGAGAAGCCAAGCTAATTGCAAACATTGTGCCAAATACTGTAGTTATTAATGTCTTCATCTTTCTTCTTTTTCTTCTTCACCTTTGCCTTCATAACTGGCTTTTCTGTTGCCTCATTAGCTCATAGTTGTTGCTTTCTATTTTTTTTTTCTTTTTTTCTTTTCTTTTCCTTTTCTCATATGAGAACATATTAATAATGAAGAAATTCTTCTTTGTAACCTTTGCCTTCTAACTAGCTTCTATGTGACCTAATTAGCTCATAGTTTTTAATTTTCATTTTTATTTTTTCAAATGAGAAACATATGCTTATTAATAATGAAATTCCAGGAGGAAAGATCTATCCTTCGGACTAAACAGTATATGATAATTATGAAAGAAATGGATGACCCTCAAAGACCCTAACAAGGAATCCTATTCGTCTTGGGAAACCCTCAAGTCAAAATTCCTTGATGAAACCCAATCTTATCATATGACCTGTCCTCTTTGTTACTCTTTTTGCATAATGGATATCTCTCTTTGTTCCTTCCTGGTTAAGGGGTTTGGACTTTGTTTTTCTTAGGTTTCCTTTGATCATCGTATTTATTTTATTTTATTTTTTATTTTTTATTTTGCATTCTTGCCTTTCATCAGGAAAATTTTAAGTTGGAAATCCGGTTCTATAAAAAATTTTGAGATTTCATATGGTTTGTGGTATGTAAAAGGGTTAATGCAAACAATTTGCCACAGAAAGGAGGGCCTTTCTAGCTCTTTGCTCAAGTGTTATGCCTTTTTCTTTGAGAGTGAGGAATAAGTGGATCATATTTTCTACATTATCCTAGGCCTTGGGGTTATGAAATAATCTATTTTGGTTGGTGGGTTTGTCTAAGGCTCTCCCCATGGGTGTTGCAAATTTAATGCTTATTGTTTTTAAGATTTCAGTGTAGTCCAAAAGGTAGAGATATTTGGTGGGGTTTATTTTTGCTACTTTGTTGGTTACATGGTCAGAGAGGATTGCTATTTTGTAGGAACCTGTTCCTTCCTTACATCTCTTAGGGAGGAGGATGGGGAATGGGGTAAACTTCAGAAACAAATCACTCAATGATATGAATTTTAAGTACAAGTGAAGGACGGGAAATTGTTCCAAAAATACAAAGGCTGATCAAATAAAGAGGAAATGCCTTACAAAAGGGATAAAACAAGAAGATGTACAAAATATAGCAACAATGTATAACTAAAGGGGGTAAAAAATCCCCTACAAAAGAAACCATTTGCTTGGCCTTCCTGTTGTTATGATTATGGTAGATTGAAGAGGTTTTCGATAGTAGTATGTAGCGCTAGGTTTTCAATTTCCTGGAAGCCCCTCCTCTCTTTGGGGATACATAACCTTTGAGTGGGAGGGAATTTGATAATGGTTATCTCTTGGCATCTTAAGGAAGAATGATTCTTGCCTGCTTGGAGGTGGGATGCATGCATTTACAAATTTTAGTTCTTTCCATGGTGTTGGCCATCCAAACTGTGGGTTGTTAGCTTAGTGAGGAGCTTCATGACTAGAGTTATTTATTTATTTTTATTTTTTACTTTTTTTTTACCTTACTATTATTATTAGCAGTAGTAGTAGTAGTAGCAGTAGTTTAAGGGTTGGGGTGGGTTTGTGGGAGGTTCTAGTTTTGAGTCACAGTGGGGATAGAAATAGAAAAAAAAAAAAGAAAAAAAAGGGTTAACCCATCAAAAAAGGGGGTCTAGTCTTTTTGGAGTCCCTTGGTGGTTGATTTATATTTTCTCTTTCATCCTCTGTTGCTCCTTATTTCCCTTTTTTATATAAAATAGTTTTTTGTAGAGGTGGCATTTGTGTTGTATTGTATTTGGTCCATCTTTGTTCAAGATAAATATTTATCCTTAACTTGTTCTATGTACCTAATCTAAATCTAAATTTGGCCTTAAAATAAAAAATGTTGAATATCTGTAGCCACTTAAAAGTTGTTTAAAGAATTTTATTAAGCTTTTAAAGATATTTTTATTTTAAAAAATGTGGCATATTTTGAATTTGAATTTAAATTTGGTTATTAGTTGTTCTCATTGACAATTTCCATTTTTAAAAATGTAATAAATGCTTGAACTTGAACTATTCTTGCTTCTGTATGTAACATGGAATGAGAGATAAATGTAGATTAAAAAATGGATTGATATTTTGGAATGCAGAGTCCTTTTCCTTTTGCAATCGTATCTTTGATGGTCCTATATAAGTGGATTGTGTTAGGGTGTCTACTCCTTGTCCATCTTGATCCTGGTGGAGTGTTTAGGTTCTAAGTAAGGCGTGGTCACCCTTTTTTTGTGTTTCCCTCACCTTACTTTTTGGTCTTATTGGCTTTTGTGTATGCATTGCGTATACTCCTTTGCACCTCCATAGGTGCTTTTAATACAATTGCTCTTTTATCTATCAAAAAGAAAAGAAAAGAAAAAAAAGAACTACTCTTCTAAAGTGATGGAAAAGACTTGCCTAGGTTGTAGGGTAAAGCTAAAATGGTTGAGTAGAATACTCTTTCAAACTGGTCTTCAAGCCTCTATTTAAAATGGAAAACGTTTTCTTTGTAGTGGCTTTATTTGTTAGATGAGAAAACAGCTGAAATACTGGTACTTATACTACATTTGAAATCTAAACTCAGACACTGGCTGGTGCAGCTAGTTTAACAATATTACTATGGGCCTGTTCATGTGTTGCTGGCACATAAAGTTGCAGAATCTCCCCCCCTCCTCTCTCTCTCTCTCAACACACACTTCTCCACCGTGTATGTCCTTATTTATTTATCTGTTATACTTTTTATTTTGTCTAATCTAAGCTATTCTATATGTGATATCTATGGCTGTCAGTGATGATTCAGTCTTGCAGTTTAGTACGAACACGAGTTCTTTTGTAAAATCTTAATGCTCCCACAGTCATTATTAATGTGACATAATACTTGGATTTAAGTAATTACGTTTGGATAACTGCTTATATTCTGCTAGTTTTAAGTTGAAATGCTAGTTTTCATCTGGTAAAATAGTTGGTTCATTGCATGCTTCACCTCAATAACTTATTGGTTTAGGTTTCTAAATGTATTTTTTTTTTCCTTTCTATATCCAAATCTAGTGTAGATTTTCCTGCAAAATATCAAGACTGGACGGTTACAGATCCTCTGGATCTTTTCCAAGCTCCAATTCTTAAGGCAGAATCAAACCCAAAGGTGTGGCTTTCTTGTTCTTTTCTATCTATTCCTTCCTTCTCTCTATTTCTTCTTTTATTTTTGAAGTCCTTGACATGTAAAATGCTACCATAAGAAAAAAACTTTGTACCTCACTAACAAGATATTGATGTTCTTTAGTGTAATAACTAATAAGTCTAACAACATTGGTAGGCAGAATCTTTTAGATGGTTCAGTGTCCATTTTGATAGTTAAAAAGGCACATTATATATATAGTTAAATGCAAAGGTTTTGTAGGACTATCAAAATCATTACCATTTATGTTTGTTACTTAGGGATTGTGTTATGAATGTTTGGTTCTACCATTATGTTTGTTACTTTGGGATTGTGTTATAAACGTTTGCTTAAAGAAAGTTATTGGCTTCCTCACTTGACCAACCTATTAGCTTCTTTACTAGGAGCTAAGCTTTCACAAGATAATATCCAATGATAATATCTGCAAGACCCTCTATAACCTCTGGTTGTTCTTGATACTTTCCCATTTTATTATATTTTTTGTTGTTGTCCCCCTGGCTTGGGAAGAAAACCTTCTAGTTAGCGGCTGTTTCAGATTCTTTTCATCCTTCAAAGTGAATTGGATGCTTTATCAACATCTCTAATGATATGTTACCATTTGCCATTGATTTTCAGCTCTCATTCCAGTTTAAAATTGGGGAATAGTTTTTTTGTGTATCTTCAACTCCCTTACATTGAATTTTCATTTCATCAAACTTATTTAAAAAAAGGTAGGTATTTTTTTTGTAACTTTTTTTTCTTCTTCAAAAAAGGTTGTCCCAATAAACAATTAGTGGTTGTCCTAAAATTCTATGATTGGTCTCCACACTTGTTCGTGAAATTTGAGCTTGTCCAATAAATTTCATGTAGCAAATTGAACCCCCTTTTCATTTGACATGTCAGACCAACCAAAGTACCTTTCCAAGGTGGCTAAGCAATCTAAATAGGCTTGGTGCATTAATTTTTCTAGCAAAATCTAGTACTTTTATGGGTACCTTATTTGTAATATCACTAGCCATGTGTTGATCATGCCTCTCAATCCAATTTAATTCCCTCGCATCATTCGTCATATCCAAGAGAGTAGGTTGTGACATTTAAGATGATGTCTTGCCCTAACATCACTTGTTGGAGGTGGATCTAAACCAGCCCCCCCTTTGCTCTACATTATCCTCAACACATGCTCTGTTGTCCTTGTAGCCATTAGTTGCTAGTTTGGAAGTATTAGTGGCTGAATCTTTAGTGTTGTAAGGATTTAAGGAAGAATGAAATTAGGGAAGTTGTGATTTTTTAGAAAGAATTAGGTAATCCGGTGATCAAAGGGATTTGTTGTAATTGAGTTAGAAAAGTTCTTTATTTAGGTGCTAGGATTTTTGTATATATATGAGTCCTTGTATAGGTAAAAAATTAAGGAAAATAATTTTATACATTTCATTCCTTCCATATCTTTTCTTCTACATGGTATCAAAGCCTTAGGCTTGTCAATCTGGGAAGAGAAGATTTTCTTTTTCGGCTTTCATTGCAAGTTGAAGATTGGAGTTGACCTTCATTGTTGACTTCAAAGTTCGAGTTGAAGACTAGAATCGTCCTTCATTGTCGACCACAAAATTTCCTTTTATTTGAGTCAAGCCATTAAAACAAACAGGAGGCGAACGTAGGGCCAAAGAAATCGTCGCCATCAAGCTGTTGCCCTCACACCACTGTCATGCGCTGAAATAGCGTTGCAACCCTCGTTTCTACCTTGCATTGCTGTCGTGCCACTAAGGTCACGCCATCACCCTTGATCTCCTTGCATCAGTGAAGATTCACCGTCATCATCACTGATTGAGAGAGAGAGCCCTCGCCCTCGCCCTCACTGCAAACCAAGATCGCGAACCTCTCGCGTTCGCAACAGAAGATCTAGTGATAAAAATGCTCTTATTTCATCAATTCTTGGATATACCCGCCCATTCTCTTGGAATTTTAATTTTCGCCGAAATCTTTCTGATTCTGAGATAGAAGATTTAGAGGGCCTTATGCGGTCTTTTGATCGTCTTCGCATATCACCTTCCGTTCCAGATAAGAGATCCTGGTCCTTATCTCCTTCAAGTCTTTTCACAGTCAAATCTTTCTTTCTGGCCTCATCCCAATATTCTGAATCGCTTCCAGTTTTCCCTACCAAGATTGTCTGGAATGCTCAAGTCCCTTTCAAAGTCAAGTCCTTTGTCTGGTTGGTGGCTCACAAGAAGGTTAATACTAATGACTTGCTACAATTGAGAAGACCCTACAAAGCACTTAGCCCTGACATATGTAAGTTGTGTATGAAGCATGGAGAAACAGTAGATCACCTTTTCCTTCATTGCTCTTTGACGATGGGGTTGTGGCACAGATTATTCCAATCAGCAAAGATGGATTGGGTTTCCCCAAGGAGCATCTCTGACATGTTATCTAGTAATTTTAATGGTTTTGGATCTTCCAAGAGAGGGATTGTCTTATGGCAAAACGCATGCATCGCGTTAATGTGGGTGGTGTGGCGGGAAAGAAATGCAAGGATTTTTGAGGACAAAGCAAGGAATGCCGAGTATCTTTGGGATTCTATTTGTTTTCTTACTTCTTTTTGGGCTTTTTGTTCTAAGGTTTTTAAGGGGATTCCTCTTAACATATTACAACTTGATTGGTTAGCGGCGTGTAACTAGAGTGTCTACTTTTCTCTTTTTGCACTTTCTTATATTTGTTTACTTGTAGTCTTGTTTCTCTTTGTTGGGAGGATTCCTCATCCTTCTATTTGTACCTTCTTTTTATCAATATATTCCTTTGTCGTTTCCTATAAAAAAAAACAATGTATTTTCAGCTTGGATTCTCGAATCTTTTGCTTGTTGGGTGGTGGCGAACAATGCGGCTTGCGTTGCGGGAGATGCTCGCCTGTAGGGCCCAACCTGCTTCCTACCTGAAAGAAGCACTCACAGCTAGTTGGACTAGTGTGGTGGAAGAAAGATTTTAGAAAGGGATTGCTTTATGGAATATATATATATATATATTTTTTTTTGATCAGAAACGAAGAAAAATATATTAAGAGAAGAAAAGATACAAGAGAAGGAAAAGATACAAGAGAAAGAGAAGAAACAAGAGAAGGATGAGAGGTCTTTTCCACAAAAACAAAAACTGAACAAAAGAGAAAACACCCAACTTTAGAAAACTAAATACAAATAAAAACCCTAACACTCTCAAACTTTTGAAACGCAAATTGCAGTCCAGTTGAGTTGTAAAATACTAAGAGGAACTCTGCTAAAAGCTGCAGTATAAGAGGCTTAAAGAGAGGAATAGAAAAGAAGTAAGTCCCATAACATCTCTTCTGTTCTCCCCTTATCCTAAAAAATCCTATTGTTTCTCTCTTGCCATACCATTCATAACAAAGTGAGGCAAGTGATTTGCCAAAGTGTCTTGCCTCTTAATGAATTTCCCAAACCTTCAAAAGCAATAACCATCATGTCCACAATACTCCTTGGAGGGATCGAAGCCAACCCTGCTAGATGGAATAGCTTGTGTCAGAGTCCAATGGTAAGAGGACAATGAAGAAAAAGGTGGTCAATCGATTATCCATTTCCTTTATAAAGAATGCACCATTGAGGACAAAGGGATTTGTAGGGTCTTCTCAATTGCAACTTGTCATTGGTGTTTACCTTCCCATGTACTACTAACCAAACGAGGGCCTTAACCTTTGAGGGGGCTTTTAAACTCCACAAAAACTTGGCCAGAAGGCACAAGATAGGATTTGAGACTTTTGACAAGGCCAAGAAAAAAGATTTCACTGAAAACAAGCCTGATGATGACAAAGACCAAGCTCTTGAATTTGCCAAAGAAGGAGAGAAAAACATTGAACTAAGGGAGGATATGATTCTTTGAAGGAGATCAATTTCTGTATCAGTAAGATTACGAAAAAAATTAAAATTCCAAGACAGTGGAAAGGAATTGCTAAGGACATTTGAGACAGTGAGGTTTTTCACAAAAGTAACTCTAGAAAGACCAGCAAATTGAGAGCACAAAGCTTGGTTACCTATCAAAAAGAGGAAGGCAAACTCTAATAAAAAAAAAACTTTGTTCAGCTTGTTGATTTTCTTCATGCCTCTTTTTGTTGTTTCAAAGAGGATAGGTGCTAGATTGGAAAAGATTCAAAGAGTTTTTCTATAAGGAGGAGAGGCTTTGGAGCATAAGTAGCATCTAGTGAATTGATCCATAGTTGCATGGACAAGTAGAAAGGGGGTTTGGGTAGCAAAAACTTATCCACCCTTGATAGGCTCTTCTTGGGAAATGGTGTTGATGATTTGTGAGTGAAAGGAATCCTCTTTAGAAACGGGTGATTGGAGGGAAGTATGAGCAAACGGGTGATTGGTGTTTTAGAGAAGTGAGGGAGGGCTATGGAGTGGGTGTGTGGAAGGCAAGCAAGGGTGGATGGGAGGTTTTCAAGGGTAGAATAGGTTTCAAGATGGGTTACGAGAATAGGGTGAAATTTTGGAAGGACAAGTGGTGTAGGGGCACTCCTTGGAGGGAGATTTTATTTGAGCTCTACTCTATGGCCTCTACACAAAATGAATGGGAAATTGATGTATAAGAGTGGGGTAGCTAGAGCCCTAAGTTTTTGAGATAGTTGCATGATTGGGAATTAGAGGTAGAAGTATTTTTTGGAAGATTATAAGAGCAGTCCAGTAGTATGATCACTGAAGATAATTTTGTTTGGTTGAACATGAGGAATGACATTTTTTCAGTTAAGTCCTTTTCCTTTTTGTCATATGGGTGAGGGGGTGGGTGTTTTGTTTGACATAGTCTGGAATTCTTGGTTGCCATCGAGGGTTAGCTTCTTTGCTTGGGAAGCTGACTTAGGTTAGGATACTAGCTTTGGATTAGCTCATAAGTAAGGGTTGAAATATTCTAAACAGATGTTACATGTGTAAAGAAGAAGAAACAATTGATCATATCCTCCTTCATTGCTCAAAAGTAATCTTTTTGTGGCAGTTGATTTATGGTTTTTTAAGTGTTCAATGGGTGATGCATTCTTCAATTAGAAGTGCCCTTTTGAGATGACATGGGTCCTTTGTAGGAAAGAAAAGAAAAAAGGCTTGGGAGGTTGCTTCATGGTGTTTGTTTTGGACCATTTAGAGGAGGAATAGGAGAGATTTTGGAATTGTGAATGGACCAAGCAATTAAACGTTCATTCTTGTAAATCTTTTTAGAAGGAAACTCTCCTTGGGTGGCATGGAGCGTTTGTGGGGAAAACCTGTAAAAAGGCTTGGCAAATGGCCTCCCCTTATGTATTTTTTGGTCAATTTGGAAGGAAAGGAATTTGTTAGTTTTTGGGAATGAGGAGCTTTTGCTTTAAATACTGAAATATTCTTTTGTATGTAATCTTTGGTCTTGGGTTAGGGTGTTTATAGTTTTGAGCCCTTCTTCTCTTGTTAGCTTTTTTGATTGGCTAGTCTCTAAGTAAGGGAAGGTGAAGTGTTTTGTTTCTTTCCTCCCCCCTTGGTTTTGAGCCTTTGGGCTGCTTTTGTATACTCCTTGTATACTTAGAGGGCACTGTTTTGGTGGTTCCTCTTTCTATTTAATATAATTCCATTTCTCTATAAAAAAAAAAAAAAAAAAAATCTTTTAGAATGTATTAGAGTGTCTGTAGGGGATTATTCCTTTTCTGTATTAAACTTTGTGGATTGGTTAGGCTCTAAGTAGGGCTTGGTTCCTGTTTTTTGTGTTTTTTGCGCCTTTTGTCTTCCTTATATATATTGTGTATGCTTTCCCATGCTTGCTATCATTGATAATGCAATTGTTATTTACTTATAAAAAAATTGTTCTTGAATTTGGATTTCTAAAGCGTCACCCTTCTCCATAATAATATAAATGTTGTCGATCTATCAACTTCTCCTAGACCTTGATCTACTTTTAGTTGCCGTGGTCCTATTTTTTTGGCTCTAGTATTAAATTTGATGCTATATTTTAAAAGTTCTAGTGCTATGTAAGTCTTTTCTTTGTTGTGTAGTGATATGGGATGTTAAAGAAGACAAAAGAAAAGAAAAGACAAGAGAAGACAAATCCTTGGCAATCACACCAAGCTTTCTAGCAAATTACACCTAGGGTTTCCTAAACAATCACATTCAAGTAGGGGTGGCAATTTGTAAATACCTTTTTTATAGGCTGAATTGCTATGCTTTTTCAAGAATAAAGAAATATTGTTTCAAATGGAAGGGGTTATCCATGTTTTTTCCTTTGTTATTTCCCATGTTACATGGGTTTAGGTATGATTGTCGGGTGTGACTATGTGTCTGCTCCTTGGATGTTTAGGGACAAGGCTAAATGGACTTTTAACAACAAAATATGGGTACTTGGATATGGCATGGTTTAAAAAAAAAAAAAGAACCAATGGGAAGCAAAATCATGTTATTACTGAAAAAGTCCCCTTTTTTCCCTCTCTTTTCCCTAAATGTTCTTATTATAAATTATCCACAAACTAGTATAATGAAATTATTTAGAAATCAATCAAAAAATTGATAAAAGTGTTCTTTCTTTTTCTCTTATTCTTGAATATCTTCATAAAAAGCCAGAAAATTTATTACTTACAATGTGGTAGCACCTATTAAGGATAATTAAGGAGTTAAACTGCATTAACAGTAGATGGAGGAGAGAGAAAGACCTAGAGAGAGAGTAAGCGAGAGCGATGGAGAAGAGTGATGGTTCTAGGGCGCGAAAGGGGACGTAGCGAGCTTTATCCTGTCAGGGGCTTGGAAAAGTAGTTTTGGGGTAGAGTCGAAGACCTTTGAGGTCGAGACAGAAAAGAAGAAGGGCAAGATGCAAATCTTCATTGTGGAAAGAAAGAGAGGTGTCTCTTCATGGATTAAGCTGGGGCCGGCGAGTTTAGGGCCGCTCCTGGAAGGTCTGATTTTCTGCACCAAGGATACGAGAACTGGACATTGGGAGAAACTTTGGCAAGAGAATGGGAGGACCTTCTCGTTGGTGCGCGGCGAAAACAAAGGGGGATGTTTCCTCCGTTTGGGTGTTGTTGATTGGGAAAAGAAAAGATTTAGTATCTTTGTACCCAAAGACAGAAGAGCAAAAGGGGGTTGGGCTCTTTTGGTGGAGGCGCTACGGGAGGTGGAGGCTGTTTCCGAAAGGCAAGTGAGACAGAAGGATAAAGAAAAGCCATGGAAACCCCTGTTGGAAAAATCCTTCGCGGAGGTGGTTAAGCAGCCTTGCAGCAATGAAGAAGAGGTGGTCAGGGTGAAAGTCGACAACAGGGTCTTAAGTCAAAGCTTGAAGAAGCTAGCCCACTGTCTTGTTGGCTGCTGGGACCCCAAGCTAGGAAAGGGGGACGACTTGAGAAGCTGGGGACCCAAATGGCAAAGTTGTGGGGGCTGAAGGGTAACTTAGGTTTGGCTAAATTGGAAAGTGGCAAGGCATTATTGGAATTTGAGGCGATGGCAGAAGCTAAGAAAGCCCTAAAAGTTGGGGAAGTCTCGGTCGGAGGTTTCGTCATGCGTTTGGAGAAGTGGAGCCAAATGATGAGATGTCTGATGGAGGGAGAGAGAGGCTTGGGTGAGAATAGTTGGATTACCCATCTCTTTATGGGATCGGGATATCCTGAGTAGGATAGGGGAGGAGTGTGGGGGGTTTTTGGACATCGACGCTAAAATGGAGAAGATGGAGGAGTTGCAGTGGGCCAGAATCCTGGTGAAGATTAATGGTGAGAAAATCCCTAATACGGTGGAAATTTGGGTCGAAAACATGGGCTATTCCTTAGCCTTGTGGTGGGAGACTAGGCCAACGCTAAGATCGCTGCCGACTGAAGAAAATGGGAAACCCTTCGAAGCAGTTGGAGAAGTAGAGGGTGAGGTTCTGCCATGCGAGGGCAAGCGCGTGATGGAGGCTGCATGGGGCCTAAGGCTTGAGGACCATACGCAGTCTGCCGATGGGACGCAAGGGCAGACAAGCGGGTCGGGGCGCCCCTTGGACTGTTCTCGGGGGCTTGCTTGGTCGACTTTTGGGCCCCAGGGTGTGGCGAGAGCGCTGGGCGGGCCCATCAAGCTGGGCCTCTTGGAGGAGCCTCGAAGCTCCATGCTGGGCTTTGGGCCTGAGGGTCTAGACCCATCCCCCTCTCCTAAGGTTGAGTTTTCCCTCGGGCCAAAGGAGATGGTGGATCCTAGACGGACCAAGGCCTGGAAGACTTCAGTGGGTTTTGGGCCGGCTTGTTCAAACGATGGTCAAAGCCCATCTGTGGAGTCCAGAGACCACTTTGGTGAGGCCCAAAACTCAAAGAGTTCTAGCCCAAGCCTTTCGAGGAGTCCATTCTCTGAAATTCCCCTGTTTTGGGAGAAAGATGGCCAGCGCAGGCTTTGTGAGGTAGAACTCCACTCCAAAGAGAGATCGAAGACTGATCTCGCCCTTTTTGAGGAAGCATTGAGGTACGAAAGCATTTCTCTTCAGTTTGGATGTTTGGTTTCTGGACCATATTCTTCCCCTTCTTTTTTTTTCCGGTCGGACTCCATTGGAGGAGTATTGCGACCTTTCTGGGGATGGAAATGAGCGAGATGAGGGAGAAAATTCGCTTCAATTACTCAATGGTACGGAGCCCCCCTACGGGTGAGACTGTCAAATGCTGGGACTTGATGGAGGTCAACAAAGGCAGAATTGAAGTACTTGGAAAGGAGATGTGCTCTGCTCAAATAGTGCCACGAGAAACAAAGGCATAGGGGGAGCTCAGCTGGGAGGAAAGTGATCTGGCCAAGTTTAGTAAATTCTTGGGGTTTTCGACAGAAGGTCTGGAGAAAGATATTGTGGATTTCTTGATTAAAATCCGTAAGAGAAGGGAAAGAGTTCACAGCAAAACCCTTCTGGAGGAATCTAAGTTCGAAAGGGAACTGAAAAGATTAGAGTGTTCCATTAACTATGAAGGAGGGAAGAAGCAAAATGGTGGAGAGCAAGTAAGAGGGTGTCAGATTATGGAAGTTAAATGAAGCTAAGACTCTTGAGCTGGAATGTTCGTGGAGCCAACGACAGTTCCAAAAGAAGGGTAATTAAGGCTGTGATCAGGAGTCAGAGGGTGGATCTTTTCTGTCTTCAGGAGACCAAAATTCAGACATTATCGGAGGGACTGGTGAGAAGTTTGGGTTCTGGTAGGTGGTCAAATTGGGTGGCCTTGGATGCCTATGGCTCTGCGGGAGGGCTGTTGATTTGTTGGGATAAAAGGTCTCTGGAAGTGCTTGAGATGGAGGTGGGAAATTTCTCAATTTCCTGCAGGATCAAGGAATGTGGAAGATGGGCTAACTTGGATCTTTACTGGTGTGTACGAGCCTTTCTCCAAAAAGGATAGAGACTGTATGTGGGAAGAGTTAGGGGCGATCAGAGGTTTGTGGGACGATCCGGGGTGTTTAGGGGGCGACTTCAATGTCATCCTATCCCAGAGGGAAAGGAGTAGGCAGGGAAGGCTGACTGGAGCTATGAGAAGTTTTGCCAGACTGTTGATGAGTTAGAACTTCTCGATCTTCCTATGCAAGGGGGTGCTTTCACTTGGAGTGGGGGCAGGAATAATCAATCCTGGGCTAGACTGGATAGGTTTCTAGTGACCCAGCATTGGCTAGATATGTTTAGTGGGGTCGCCCAATGTAGATTGCACAGACCTACATCTGATCATTTTCCTATTTTGCTGATGGGTGGTGGGTTAAGGAGGGGCCCTACCCCGTTTAGATTTGAGAATACGTGGCTTAAAGTGGATGATTTTAAAGGACTTCTTCGGGGATGGTGGCAGGGGATTGAGGTGAGAGGAAGGGCCAGTTTCAGACTGGCCTCCAAGCTGAAGGAGTTGAAGCAAAAAATTAAAGTATGGAATAGGGAGGTGTTTGGAAGGCTGGAAGTCAATAAAAATTTAGCTCTCCAGCAAGTGGAGTATTGGGACGGTGTGGAAAGCGAGAGGAGCCTTTTTGTAGAAGAAACCGAGCTGAAAAAAAAAGCTAAGGATGCTTTTAATAAATGGGTGCTTATGGAAGAAGTCCACTGGAGGCAGAAGTCAAGGGAGCTGTGGCTTAAGGATGGGGATAGGAATACTGGTTTCTTTCACCGGATGACTAATGCCCACCGTAGGAATAACTCCCTAGATAGGATCATGATTAATGGGGAGTTGTTGACTGAGGATCAGGAGGTGAGGGAGGGGATTGTGAACGCTTTCCAGAACTTACTCTCAGAAGAGTCGGGTTGGAGAGCTGACATTGAGGGGCTGCAACTCAATCAACTTAATTCCCGGGAAACTGAAGTCTTGGAGCTGCCTTTTACTGAGGAGGAAATCCATTTCGCCTTGATGGAGATGAAGGGAGACAAAGCTCCAGGCTCGGATGGGTTCACAGTGGCATTTTGGCAAGCATGTTGGGATTTTGTGAAGGAGGAGGTGGTGGATTTGTTCAAGGAATTCTATGAGCATGAATCCTTTGCCAAATGTCTTAACACTACCTTTTTGGTCCTTATCCCTAAGAAAGGAGGTGCTGAAGACTTAGGGGATTTCAGGCCCATTAGCTTGCTCGGGGGTTTGTACAAGCTTTTGGCCAAAGTCCTGGCGAATAGGCTGAAGAAAGTGTTAGATAGGGTGGTCTCTGTAGACCAAAATGCCTTTGTGAGAGGTAGACAGATTTTGGATGCTTCTCTAATAGCTAATGAGGTGATTGATTATTGGTATAAAAGAAAAGAGAAAGGGCTGATCTGCAAATTGGACATTGAAAAAGCTTATGATAGTATCAACTGGAAGTTTCTCATGAAGGTGCTGCTTAAGATGGGCTTTGGGTCTTGTTGGATGAATTGGATGTGGTGGTGTATTTCAACTGCCAAGTTCTCCATCCTAATCAATGGGGTGCCTGTCGGTTTTTTCTCGAATTCAAAGGGGCTGTGGCAAGGAGACCCTCTCTCTCCTTATCTCTTTGTCTTGGGTATGGAAGTGCTTAGCACCCTTCTTAGAAGGGCTGGTGAGGGGGGCTTTCTTTCCGGCTGCAGGCTTCGGGGGAGAGGGGGTGAGGAGCTGACCATCTCCCACATTTTTTTTGCTGATGATACAATCATTTTCTACAAAGCTAGAAGAGAGCAAGTAGCCAATCTAAGTTGGATTTTGGCGTGGTTCGAGGCGGCTTCCGGTCTTAGAATTAATCTTGCTAAGAGTGTTCTAATTCCTGTTGGGGAAGTGGATGAGTTGGAGGAGTTGGCGGTTGAGCTAGGGTGCAGATTGGGGGCTTTACCCACTGTCTATTTGGGGCTGCCCCTTGGAGCTCACCATAAAACCTCTTCAACTTGGGATGGGGTGGAAGAGAGAATGAGGAGAAGACTAGCCCAGTGGAAAAGACAATACATCTCGAAGGGTGAGAGAATCACTCTTATCAAGAGCACTTTGGCCAGCATACCCATCTACCCCCTGTCCTTTATTCGCATTCCTAAGTCTGTTGCAAAAAGGATTGAAAAACTTCAAAGAGACTTCCTTTGGTGGGGGGGAAGCTTGGAGGGGAAAACTCACTTAATTAATTGGAAGGTGGTATGCAGCCCAAAGGAGGAGGGTGGTCTAGGCATCCGGAAGATTGACTTGCTGAACAAAGCCTTGTTGGGTAAATGGATATGGAGATATGCCTATGAGAAGGATAATATTTGGAAAACGGTGATTGGGGTGAAATACGGTCAAGAGGGGTGTGGATGGAGGACTAAGGAAGTTTGTGGGTCTTTTGGAGTGGGAGTGTGGAAGGAGATCATGAAGGAGGCTAATTGGTGCTGGGAGAGCATTGAATTTAAGGTGGGAAAGGGGACTAAAGTAATGTTCTGGACGGATAAGTGGTGTGGTAATGCGGCGTTGTCCCAAATTTTTCCCTAGCTGTTCACCTTGGCGGGTCAACGGAATGCCACTGTAAGTGAAGTGTGGGACTCTAGCCTTGGTCAAGGAGGTTAGAATCTTAGATTTGCTAGAGATTGCAATGATTGGGAGCTGGATCAGATAAGAGATATGCTGAATTTGCTGAGGGACTTCAGGACTTCTCCTGAGAGGATTCAGTGAGCTGGAAAGGGGAGGGGGGGGGGCATGGCGCTTTTGGGGTTAAGGGTGCTTATAATATGCTGATTGGCTCCACAGTTTGCGCCTTCCCGAATAAACGCATTTGGATGGACAAGGTCCCGACAAAAGTTTCTTTTTTTGCTTTGGAAGCCTCGTGGGGGAAGATCCTCACTTTGGATAGGCTTCAAAGAAGGGGGTGGCAGCTCCCTAACCGTTGTTTTTTGTGTGACTGTGAAGAGGAAAATGCTAATCACATTCTTTTACATTGTATAGTGGTTAAGACTCTTTAGGAAATTGTCCTTGCCATTTTTGGAGTTCAGTAGGTGTTCCCAGAGTCTGTTAAAGAGGTGTTATTTAGTTGGAGGGGCTCTTTTGTGGGGAAAAAAAAAAAAAGATCTGGAATTCCATTCCGTTGTGCATATTTTGGACGGTTTGGAAGGAAAGGAATAGGTTAGCTTTTAGGGGGGGTAATAAAAAATTCTTTTGTATGTAATCTATGGAGTTGGGCTAGGGTGTACATCGGAGAGGAAACCTCTTCTCTCTTAGGCTTTTTGGAGTGGCTCGCAACCACTTGAGGGTTGGTGAGGTTGCTCACTTTTTTTCTGTTTCTTGTCTTGGGCTTCTGTGTATACCCCTGTATACTTGTGGCTTTTTGGCCCTTTTTTATATATCGTTGTTTATCTATCAAAAAAAAAAAAAAATAATTAAGGATAATTAAGAAAGACCAAAAAAAAAGAGAGAAATCAATTAAAAATCAAAGTAGTCATAATTGAAGCCAACTAGGACTATCTGATGAGGATCCCAACCCCTTGTGTCATGTGGTGTCGCCATGGTTATGTTAGGGGAAGTTTGAAGAATCCAGTTTATCACAGGTTATTTGTCTTTGAAGAATACATGTGCCTGGTTCGTTCTTCAGGCTTTATAACAGTCTGTCAGTTTTGCAGAACATTTGTTTTGTTTTGAGTCTTGACATATTTATGGGAACCTAACACTAAATGAGATTCTCAGTTTGGTTCTTGCTTTAATACCTAAACCATGATTATGCTATTCTACATTCTACTAGCCTGATGCTTGGGCTTAAAAGTTCTGTGCTGAATTTTCACTAGGTTGGTTTTTGAAAAGCAAAAATTTCTCTGCTTTTCTTCTAAACTGCCTATGTTTCTTCTTCATCTAAAAAGAGTTTCATAAGTTTAAATGATTTCATGAACTCTTCTGTATTATTTTTTCTAGTATGTTATATAATTCCCAAATCTCAAACCAGCATGTGGCATTGTGTTTAATTAGGTAAATAGTAAAAAATTGTCTGTTGATGTCTTATGCATTGATTGTGTATATTACCTTTGTTATGATGATTTTAATTTTAATTTTTTTTTATAAAAATATTTTCTGATTTTTCTGCTGGATTTAAGGCTCATATATGTAGGCATTTGAGTCAAGAAGCTCGTGATTGTGGTCAATTGGTTCTATGGTTGGATTGTGATCGTGAAGGAGAAAATATATGTTTTGAAGGTACCCTTTCTGTTTATCTTGACTGAAGTTCCTTAAAATACAGTATTCTCTAGTGCAATTTAAATTTCTTACTTGGTAATGTTTGATATCTCCAATTTGGATTTTTATGGTATTAGTTGTTATAACATGTGCAGTGGTAATTTACTAGGATTCTAGGAATCAATATTGTTGATGTTTGATGTTTGTATACTTTAGAGAGATTTAGTTATGGGTATATGTGATGATGGTATATGTTATTGTTTGCTTTACATAGGTTGTGGTGCGGGTGCTAGGTGTCCAAGTCATGTAATCTCCAAATTTTATGATAAGGGAACTCAACCACAAAGGATCCAGATATTAGGTTTAGATATGTGGACACATCATGCATAAAGTAGTGCTAAAATTTTATGCCCATTACTTATATAATAGGAGCTTTACATTCCCAAGCTTAAGAAGTCCCAAAAGCGATATGCTCCCGCTTATTTAACTTATATGTTCTCCCATATCCACCAAATAATGTATGTAGATTTGATGCTCTCTCTCTCTACCCCCTCCTCTTGGCTAGAGGGGAGGTACACACATCCCTGAACATTTTCAATGACGTTTTTTTTGTTGTTTTTATTTTTTTTATTTTTTCTGTGCTTGTTCTTGTGTGTGTTTTGTTTTGTCATTTTGAAATGCCTTGGAAGTTTCACATATACAAGTGAAAGGGTTAAATAGAACATTCTCTAATTTATTGCATTGAAATCAAACCTTGACTTACATTTTTCTTTATTTCTCATCTCTCTTCAATGCAATGAAATAGTTGTTTTTGATCAGGAAAAAAAAGAAAAAAAAAAAAATCACATGAACATTTCATTTTCTTTAAGGCTAACAATCTATGAACAAAAATTTGTTGGGGCATTTTAGACTGTTCTCTTTTGTCTTTTCTTATTTTTATTGCAAGAAATAATGAGTTACATTAAAAAGTGTCTAACGAAAGGGGGATTTACCCTATGTGAATAGGAAGTATACAATGAGTGCCTAAGGCACCAAGAACACCTTAGCTCCCCACCTAAACGGTTGATTAAATCCAGAAAAGGTTGAAATTTACAATTTGACACCAAATTAAGCCATGATGACAAAATATTTATAAAGAGATTTTTCAGTGTCACTTCCAAATCCCTCGCCTTCAAAACATCTTTTCTCACTCTCTCCAAATGGACTAAAACAAGAAGTAGGAACAATCCTCCACTACCTCTTCTTGTGCTTTCCCACAAATTTTCTTTGCCAACCTGAAAACTCCTTGATTGCTCAGGGAGAGCACTAATAACTATATACTGTTGAATATAATGTATTTATAGTGTATAACCTTTCCTTGTTAATATAGGACACATGTATGGTAGGACACATGTATGATAGTTAGGACTCCTAGCCTTGTATATATATATATTTCTCAATTGTAAGTTGATCATTACATTAATGAGAATCAAGGTCTTTCTTCTTTCTCTCTCTCTCAACATGGTATCAGAGCCAAGGAAGAAAACCTAATTCTTTCCTGTTTCCCGTGTCATCAACTCCGGGAAACCTTCCGGTGACCGTGTTTCATTCCGGTCACCTTCCCCATCTCCCAATACTTTCCGGTCATTCGGATCGTCGACAGAAACCACTCACCTCCGGCGAACTTTTCCGGCGAACTTTCTAGCGACGTATTTTTCCGACACCGACCATACCAGAAGGAGCGCCTGGAGGAGATCTCCAACTTTTGTGAAGGCACCGGCACCAAAAGAGCCTCCACGCGCCGTCCACGCGCAATTTTCTGGCCGGCGGCTGCATCTCACGCGCCGGCGCGTGAGGCCTTTTCCGGCGATGCGCCTCCTCCTCCAGCTTCGCCTGACGCCGACCAGCCTCCCTACCTCCCTGGTTCTCCCATCCGAGCCCTGCACGTACCTCTTTTGGGGATTTTTGTCTCCGTCGGCCCTCCAAACAGTCTTTCCGGCGAAGCTCCGACTACTTTTTCTCCACTCCAATCCCTGCACGTGCCTTGGGAAGTGTTCTTCTACCTTTCTGGTGGTACCACGCCGCGATCTGAGGCCGTCTCCATTTTTCGGTGGTGCCACGCCGCAATCTGAAGCCGTATTAGGGCTCTCTTCGATCCAAACATACTTCATTCTCCAGATAAGTAGATATGACTACTAAAAATTCCATTTTTTCCGCTGTTATATCTGGATCTCCTATGATTACTTCGGGGAAATTGGTTGGCAGTGACAATTATCTTTCCTGGTCTGCCTCTGTTGAACTTTGGTTTATGGGTCAAGGATATGAGGATCACTTGATTACACAGGAGGCAGATATCCCTGAGGTTGACCGCGTACAGTGGAGGAAGATAGATGCACAGTTATGTAGTATATTATGGCAATCGGTTGATCCCAAGATTCTTCTTCATCTTCGGGCCTACAAAACTTGTTTTAAATTTTGGACTCAGGCCAAAGGATTATATACGAATGATATCCAGCGTCTTTATAAGGTGACTTCTGCTATTGTCCATCTCAGCCAACAGGACTTGGATCTATCTACTTATATTGGCCAGATTGCCTCTCTTAAGGAGGAGTTCTTGACTGTGATGCCTCTTACTCCGATGTTGGGGCTCAACAAACACATCTTGACAAGTTCTTCATGGTTCTTACTCTTATTGGCCTCCGTCTGGATCTTGAGCCTGTCCGCGATCAGATTCTTGGTAGTTCATCAGTTCCGTCCTTGGATGATGTGTTTGCTCGCCTCCTCCGTATCTCCTCCACTCAGACTTTGCCATTTGATAGCACTTCAGATTCTTCTGTGTTAGTTTCTCAAACTAGCTCTCGAGGAGGCCGCAGTGGTACCCGAGGTAGAGGTCAATGTCCTCATTGCACCTATTGTAATAAACTTGGCCACACTCGCGATCGTTGCTATCAGTTACATGGACGACCTCCTCACACTGCCCATGTGGCCCAGTCCTTTGATTCTCCGCTGCCTCAGCCTCCGAGCTCTTCCGCATCTCAGGCTTCTGTTGCCTCTGTTGCCCAGCCTGGTAATGCCTCTGCCTGCCTTACCCACACATCTTCTCTTGGACCCTGGATTCTAGATTCTGGAGCTTCTGATCACTTATCTGGTAATAAGGATCTTTTCTCCTTTATTACTACTACCTCTACTTTACCTACTGTTACCTTAGCTAATGGTTCTCAAACTGTGGCTAAAGGTATTGGTTTGACCCTTCCTCTGCCTTCTCTACCTCTCACTTCTGTCCTTTATACTCCTGAATGTTCTTTTAATCTTATTTCCATCAGCAAAATCACTCGTACTCTTAATTGCTCTATTACCTTTTTTGATAAATTTGTGACCTTGCAGGACCGGAGTACGGGGAAGACGATTGGCATAGGACGTGAGTCTCAAGGCCTCTATCACCTCACCTCGGATTCATCTCCTGCAGTTTGCATTTCCACTGATGCTCCTCTCCTCATTCACAATCGTTTGGGCCACCCTAGTCTCTCCAAGTTCCAGAAGATGGTCCCTCGTTTTTCCACTTTATCGTTGCTTCCGTGTGAGTCATGTCAGCTTGGGAAACATACTCGTGTCTCGTTCCCAAAGCGTTTGAATAATCGGGCAAAGTCTCCTTTTGAGTTTGTCCACACTGATGTTTGGGGTCCTTGTCGGACTGCGTTTACTTTAGGATTTCAGTATTTTGTCACTTTCATTGATGACTATTCTCGATGTACTTGGTTATTTTTAATGAAAAATCGAGCTGAGTTATTCTCTATTTTCCAGAAATTTTATGCTGAAATCCAAACCCAGTTCAATATTTCTATTCGTGTGTTACGCAGTGACAATGCCAGGGAATATTTTTTAGCCCCATTTACTTCGTTTATGTCTCATCATGGGATTCTTCATCAATCTTCTTGTGCTCATACTCCTGACAGCTCGTACTCTCCTCCTCCATAGTAATGTTCCTTTTCGGTTTTGGGGGGACGCTATTCTTACCGCTTGTTATTTGATTAATTGTATTCCCTCCTCTGTCTTACATGATCAGATTCCTCACTCCCTTCTCTTCCTTGACCAACCACTTTATTTCCTTCCTCCTCGTGTCTTTGGTTGTACTTACTTTGTTCATATTCTCACTCTTGGACAGGACAAGCTTTTCGCCAAAGCCATGAAGTGTCTCTTCTTGGGATACTCCAGACTTCAGAAGGGTTATCGTTGTTATTCCCTTGAGACTCATCGATACTTTATCTCCGTTGATGTCACCTTCTTTGAGGACTCACCATTCTTTTCCACCACTTCTGAGTCTCTTCCTGTTTCTGAAGTCTTGCCTATTCCCATTGTCTCCCCACCTGATGCTATGCCTCCTCGACCACTTCAGGTTTATCATCGTCGCCCTCGTGTCGTTGCTCCTCTCCCTTTTGCTGAGGCACCTGCTGACTCACTTCCTATCCCTTCGGCTTCACCTACCCCGACTCTGCCTTCTCCTAATGACTTACCTATTGCTGTTCGGAAAGGTACTCGCTCTACTCGTAATCCTCATCCTATCTACAATTTTTTGAGTTATCATCGATTATCTTCACCCTATTCTGCTTTTGTTTCTGCTATATCCTCTGTTTCTCTTCCAAAGAGCACCCATGAAGCTCTTTCCCATCCAGGCTGGAGACAGGCAATGGTGGATGAAATGGCTGCTCTGCACTCTAATGACACTTGGGATCTTGTTGTTTTACCCTCGGGTAAATCTAACGTTGGCTGTCGTTGGGTCTACGCAGTTAAGGTTGGTCCTGATGGTCAGGTTGATCGCCTTAAGGCCCGCTTAGTTGCTAAAGGCTGTACTCAGGTTTATGGTTCTGATTATGGTGACACATTCTCTCCTGTTGCCAGATTGCTTCTGTCCGTCTGCTTCTCTCCATGGCTGCCATGTGTTCTTGGCCTCTTTATCAATTGGATATTAAAAATGCCTTCCTTCATGGTGATCTTGCCGAGGAGGTTTATATGGAGCAACCTCCTGGTTTTGTTGCTCAGGGGGAGTCTGGTTTAGTATGCAGGTTACGCCGTTCTCTATATGGCTTGAAACAATCTCCTCGAGCATGGTTTGGCCGTTTTAGTTCTGTTGTTCAAGAGTTTGGCATGCTTTGCAGTACAACAGACCATTCAGTTTTCTATCATCATAACTCTTTGGGGCAGTGTATTTATCTGGTTGTTTATGTGGACGACATCGTCATTACAGGCAGTGATCAGGATGGTATTCAGAAACTAAAGCAACACCTTTTTACCCACTTTCAGACCAAAGTCTTGGGGAAACTCAAGTATTTCTTGGGAATTGAGATAGCTCAATCCAGTTCTACTGTGGTCCTTTCCCAAAGGAAGTATGCTTTAGATATCCTGGAAGAAACCGGTATGTTAGACTGTAAACCGGTAGACACACCTATGGATCCGAATGTCAAACTTGTACTAGGACAGGGGGAGCCTTTAGGAGACCCCGGGAGATATCGACGGCTCGTAGGTAAATTGAACTATCTCACCATTACTCGTCCAGACATTTCTTTTCCTGTGAGTGTTGTTAGTCAATTCCTACAGTCACCATGTGATAGCCATTGGGATGCTGTAATCCGCATTCTTCGATATATCAAAAGTACACCAGGCCAAGGTGTGTTGTACGAGAACAGAGGTCATAGTCAGGTTGTTGGTTACACAGATGCAGATTGGGCTGGCTCACCCACAGATAGACGTTCCACTTCAGGGTACTGTGTTTTTATTGGAGGTAATCTAATATCTTGGAAGAGTAAGAAACAAGATGTAGTGGCCAGATCCAACGCTGAAGCCGAGTATCGAGCTATGACTTTGGCAACATGTGAACTCATATGGTTGAGACATCTTCTTCGAGAGTTGAGATTTGGAAAGGATGAACAGATGAAACTCATATGTGATAACCAGACCGCATTACATATTGCATCCAATCCAGTCTTTCATGAAAGGACCAAACATATTGAAGTTGATTGTCATTTCATTAGAGAGAAGATCGCATCAGGATGTGTTGCTACAAGTTTTGTTAATTCAAATGATCAACTAGCTGACATCTTCACTAAATCTCTCAGAGGTCCTAGGATTAAATATATTTGTAACAAGCTTGGTGCATATGACGTATATGCTCCAGCTTGAGGGGGAGTGTTGAATATAATGTATTTATAGTGTATAACCTTTCCTTGTTAATATAGGACACATGTATGGTAGGACACATGTATGATAGTTAGGACTCCTAGCCTTGTATATATATATATTTCTCAATTGTAAGTTGATCATTACATTAATGAGAATCAAGGTCTTTCTTCTTTCTCTCTCTCTCAACATATACTATTCACCACCCTACAATGAATGCAGATGTGGTTAGCTGATTCCTTATTCTGCTTGTAAAGGAAACACCAGCTCGCTAACAGTCAAACCCACCTCTTAAGCTGAACTGAACTAGGGATTTCTCCCAAGTAGCTTCCTAGGTGAAGAAATTGACTGTAGATGGGACCAATGGAACCCAAACTTCCTTGTAGGAAATGAATCCTGCTCCCTTTGACGAAAAAAATTGTAGAAAGATTTCATTCAAAAAATGCTATTTCTAGTTAGTCTCCATTCCAACCTTGTAACATGAGCACCTCTTATCACCAGAGACTGAATGCTCTGAATAAAATCTTGTACCGTTCCCAACTCCTGATATAGAAAATTTCTTCTAAAACAAGGGGCCCAACAAACCCTAATCACCATCCCCCTCCCAAGAATCAGTGACAGCAAGAGGAAATACCAAACGAAATTGGAAAAGATTCCTTCTACAGGTGATTCCCACACCAAGGATCAAATCAAAACCTTGTCTAAGATCTATCACTGACACTAATGCTTGTAAAAGCTTGAAAAGCTTCCAATCTGATGTTAGGGCCTTGAAAGTTTTATCAGCATAGAAGGTTTTTATTTGTTGTATTTTGAGATGAGAGATTAATGAAGACTAAAGAAGAGGAAGAAAAAAATGATAAGATAGATCCTTGACAATCACACCAGGGCTTCTAGGCCATCACAGCTAGGGTTTTCTAAACTCACACCTTTAAGAAGTTAGATAGATACTAAATTCTCAAAAATTTATATTAATAAAATTAAAATACTATGTAGTTTTATATAGATTCATGAAACTCCTAATCCTAATATGGGTAAAATAACATTTGGTAAAACAAAAAACTTAATACTTAATCACTTAAATTTTTTGGAATATTTATTCTTAGTAACATCAAACAATGAGCATCAAGAGAGACATGAGAGAGGAAGAGATGATGGTTATGGTGGAAAGTTGACAAAAAATTGAAGGTTTTGACCAGTGAGGGCACAGAATTTTTTTGAATTCAGAAAAAGTGATTTCTTATAACCTATTACTCTAAGTTGCTTTTAACTTTATGTAATATTATTTAGTCATTTTATCAAACATATATAATATATTTAATGACTTAAGTAATTAAGTTGGTTTACTAAACTCCTTGTAAGACTATTTCCTAGTAGGCGTATGTCTCCTTTTATGATTGAATTATGTACTAAAACAAATAAAAAGTTGACTGAAAATAATAAACCACAGATTATATACTCGAACAAATAAAAAATCTACTAAAAAAATAAACTACTAAAATCAATTCTAATAAAATTAAAAAAAGCATCTAAAACCAATTCTATTTTTTTTTTTTTAAATCCTTTGACTAAAATTATGAAATGCTGAAAGTATTAGCTTGCTTTGGTTGAATATATATATATATGTGGAAATATGGGATTATGATTTGTAATTAAGTGCCAAGATTAGAGGGATTGTGTTAGGATACTTTCTATTTTTATGGATGAGAGAATCTCTCCTAATTAGTTATTGTTTCCTTAGAGATAGTGATTGTGCATATTATATGGCTTAGATTAGGAATCCCACTTGTATATATATAGGTCACTTTGTATTCAGTTTTGACACAGAAAAAAGAAGAATATTTTCTTCATGGTATCAGAGCATTTAGATCTGAACCACGTATAAAAAAAAAAAAAAAATCATCTTTTTCCATGGAGAGCAGAACGGAAGGATCAAACTCGGAGGTGACGTCTAGACCTGAAGCAGTTCACTCCGGCAGTGCCAGCACCACAGACGGCATCATTCTTCCCATAACAGGTCATAAACTCAATGGGCAGAATTTTATTCAATGGGCTCAGTCTGTTCGGATCTTCATCTGCGGGAAAGGTAAGGAAGAATACCTTACGGGAGCCATTGTTCAGCCGAAGGAAGATGTTCTAGGATACCGAACCTGGAAGTTGGAAAATAGTATGGTGATGTCTTGGTTAATTAACTCTATGACCCATATAGGAGAAAACTTCATGTATTATGGCACATCAAAGGAGATATGGGATGCAGCTAGAGAGACCTACTCCAACATCGATAATACCTCGGCGATTTTCGAAATCAAGAGTATTCTCCAGGATCTTCGACAAGGAGATTCAACTGTTACCGAATATTTTAATATCCTTACACGGTATGGGCAACAACTCGATATTTATGAAGAATTGGTTTGGAAGTGTCCCGAAGATGGACTCCCATACAAGAAGGTCATTGAAAAGGAACGCATCTACAAATTTTTACTTGGCCTTAATAAGAATTTAGATGAGGTACGTGGAAGAGTTCTAAGTATTAAGCCATTACCTAGTGTTAGGGAAGTTTTTTCTGAAATTCGCAGAGAGGAAAGCAGACAAAAAGTGATGTTGGGAACCCAAAATTCCTCCAAAAATCTTGAGAACTCAGCCCTAGTTGCACGAGGAACCCAATCCAACAACAACAACTACCAAACAAAGAAGAATCGTCCATGGTGCGACCATTGTAGAAAACCTGGACACACGAAAGAGACTTGCTGGCATCTACACGGTAAACCTGCTGATTGGAAACCTTCTCGGCCACAACAAAATAGAGAAGGCCGGGGTTACACCGCTACAGCCGAAGAAGACACATCTGGCACTAGCTTAAATCCTGGACCGTTTAGCAAAGAGCAATTGGAGGCACTACAGAAAATGTTCCAACAGACTCTTCAATCAACTGGAACAACTATTGGTACCGCATCTGTAGCCTAGAAAGGTATTTTTTCCCATGCCCTAAATGTTAGACAGGAAAATCACACTACATGGATAGTGGACTTAGGAGCTTCAGATCACATGATTGGGAATCTCATTGTTTTTCATGAATATACTCCTTGCCATAACAATTCCTCTGTTTGAATTGCCGATGGAACCCTTTTTAGGGTATTCGGCACAGGTTCAGTTATTATTTCCAAGGATATTACTCTTCACTCCGTGCTCTATGTTCCGAAATTGGATTGCAACCTATTGTTTATAAGTAGACTAACACAGGATCTTAATTGTGTTACTAAATTCCTTCCTCACATGTGTGAATTTCAGGCCTTGAACTCTGGGAAGAGGATTGGCAATGCTGAGGTGCGTGCTGGACTTTACCTTTTGAGAGCTGAGGAAATTCGAAGGCTACCAATGAAGACTGCTTGTGTAGTTTCCAACCCTAGTACCAAGACGGATAGTGTTGTTATGTTATGGCACTACCGATTAGGTCACCCAAAATTTCCTATCTTGAAAAACTATATCCATCATTATTCAATAAAAATTCCAAAAATTTTCAATGCGAAATATGTCAATTGTCCAAACATACTCGCAACTCCTATTCCATTCAACCATACAAACCATCTCATCCTTTTTCCTTGATTCACAGTGATGTTTGGGGGGCCTCTAGAATCAACAACATTACAGGTTCTAGATGGTTTGTCACCTTTGTTGATGACCACACTTGAGTGACTTGGGTATTCCTTATGAAGAAGAAATCAGAAGTGAGGGAAATGTTTGAAAACTTCAACAACATGGTTCGGACGCAGTTTCAGGCAAAAATTCAAGTCCTTCGGACAGATAATGCTCGAGAATACTATCACAACATTCTTGGGTCATATCTTCTGGAGAATGGCATCGTACATCAAAGCTCGTGCATTGATACTCCATAGCAAAATGGAGTTGCAGAAAGGAAAAATAGACATTTGATGGAGGTTGCACGATCCCTCATGATAGCTTCAAACGTGCCTAAACAATTATGGGGTGAAGCTGTACTCGCAGCAACCTACTTGATCAACCGAATGCCTTCTAGGATTCTTCAATTTGAAACCCCGTGTCAAATCCTCCTCGCTGCATATCCATTCGCTCGAATAATCTCGTCTATCCCAATCAAAGTCTTTGGTTGTACTGCTTTCGTTCACATCCATAAGTCCCAACGTAGTAAACTTGATCCGACAGCCACTAAATGCATCTTTCTCGGGTACCCACCAAACCAAAAAGGATACAAGTGCTACTCTCCAACAACTAAGAAATTCTACACTTCCATGGATGTCACTTTCTTCGAAAATCAACCCTTCTACCCCAAAACTGCAATTCAGGGGGAGAACTGGTCCACAGATGAATTCCAATTCTGGGAAACCGAAATCAGCACTACTTCTCCTTTGAGTTCATCACTGCCTCCTCAAACAGATACTACTCTTTCTGTCCCCGAAAACAATTCCTTGGATGTCCCTTCTGTCATACCTGAGTCAACTACACAAGGCAGTAAAGAGGTAATAGTTTATTCTAGAAAAAATTTAAAGGAAAAGCCCGAGAAACCTCCTCAAAAGGAGCCCGAGGACAGCACTCCACCTGAGCAGAACCAAGAATTGGACCAGGATCCAAGCAACCCAAACTCACAACCAGGTAACACAATTTCTATGATCTAAATTCCAATAATGACCTTGATGATCTTGATCAACCCATTGCTTTAAGGAAAGGTGTAAGATCCCGCACTCAGCATCCAATCAGTAATCATGTGTCCTATGGAAAGCTTTCACAGAATTTCCAAGTGTTCATCACTTCTCTTGAAGATGATCGTATCCCATCCAACATCCAAGAAGCACTTCAGCAACCTGAATGGAAGATTGCTGTTCAGGAAGAAATACAAGCATTGGAGAAAAATGGGACATGGGAAATCTCAGAATTACCAGAGGGTAAGAGGCCTGTTGGATGCAAGTGGATATTTACCGTGAAGCACAATCCAGATGGAAGTATAAACAGGTTCAAGGCTCGACTAGTAGCTAAAGGATTTACTCAATCCTATGACATTGATTATGAAGAGACATTTGCACCAGTAGCAAAGCTCAACTCCATCAGAGTGTTATTATCAGTTGTAGTAAATTTGGACTGGAATCTTCACCAACTTGATGTCAAAAATGCATTTCTCAACGGAGAACTAGAAGAGGAAGTCTACATGAAGATTCCACCTAGTATGGAAACTCCAGAAAATTCAGGAAAAGTGTGTAAACTGAGAAAGTCCCTATACGGTCTAAAACAGTCACTTAGGGCCTGGTTTGATCGACTGACTAGAGTTGTGAAAAAACATGGGTTCATCCAATGTCAAGCAGATCACACACTGTTTATGAAGCACTCTAAGGAAGGTGAAATGACTTTGTTCATTGTCTATGTTGATGATATTATAATTACCGGAGAAGATGAAGAAGGGATAGAGAATCTCAAGAAGTTGCTAGCAAGAGAATTTGAAATCAAAGATCTTGGACAACTCAGATACTTTCTTGGCATGGAAGTTGGCTGAACTAAGGAGGGAATTGTGGTCACGCAAAGGAAGTATGTCCTTGATCTACTTCAGGAGACTGGAATGCTAGGTTGTAAGCCAGTGGACACGCCTATGGATCCTATTGGTAAGATTGATAAAGATAATGATAGTCATCCAACTGACAAAGACAGGTACCAGAGGTTAGTAGGAAAGTTGATCTACCTAACTCACACAAGGCCCGATATTGGTTTCGCTGTGAGCATGGTAAGCCGCTACATGAACAATCCCACTGAAAGACACATGAAAGCCGTATACAGAATTTTACAGTACCTTAAAAAGAGCCCGGGTAGAGGACTCTACTTCAAGAAAACCTCAAGTAGGGAAGTTGAGGTATTCACAGATGCTGATTGGGCAGGATCCTTGATAGATCGGAGGTCAACTACTGGGTATTGTTCCTATGTGTGGGGAAACTTGGTGACTTGGAGAAGCAAGAAGCAGTCCGTAGTGGCGAGAAGCAGTGTAGAGGCAGAATTCAGGGCAATGGCTCATGGGATATGTGAAGGAATGTGGCTCCAAAGAATACTCAAGGAACTTGGAATTATATCAAACTCCACTATGACAGTTTTGTGTGATAACAAGGCTACCATAAGTATTGCAAAGAATCCAGTTCAACACGATAGAAACAAGCACGTGGAGATAGACCGTCACTTCATCAAGGAGAAACTTGAAGGGGGAACAATCAGACTTATGTATATTCCTTCAAGTCGTCAAACAACAGACCGTCTGACAAAGGCACTTCCAAAGGCCACCTACGAAAACTTGAAAAGCAAGTTGGGAATGCTAGACATCTACTACCTAACTTGAGGGGGAGTGTGGAAATATGGGATTATGATTTGTAATTAAGTGCCAAGATTAGAGGAATTGTGTTAGGATACTTTCTATTTTTATGGATGAGAGAATCTCTCCTAATTAGTTATTGTTTCCTTAGAGATAGTGATTGTGCATATTATATGGCTTAGATTAGGAATCCCACTTGTATATATATAGGTCACTTTTTATTCAGTTTTGACACAGAAAAAAGAAGAATATTTTCTTCAATATATATATATATATTTTTTTTCTTTAAAAAGTCTTTAAAGAGTGCTTTCCACATGGTTTTAAAAACCGGACCGGACTGGCCGGTCCGACCGGTCGAACCGTCGACCGGTGAACTATCCGGTTCGGTCCGCTCAATGAACCATTTTGTGATCAAATTGGCATTGAACCGTTCAAACCGACGGTTGAACCGTCGAACCGGACGACCTGTCCAGTTTTTTGCAAACCGGTCACACCTTAGATAACAAGTTTTTGCTTACTATGTAAAAGGCCCATTCCAGGCCCAATGCTTACAAACTCAACCTAATAAACCATCTTTGGTCCAAGCCACTAGGCCTAGTCCAATGATAAGATTATAACACTATTATTTAGGCCATGCCTACAAGCCCAATTTGCTGCATTATTTATTTTAAAATAACACTTCCATTTGGGCCATGCTTCCAAGCCCAACTTGCTGGCTTGTTTGGGTTAAAGGCAAGTTGGAAGGTATTTATAGAGCACATGGAGCACATAAAATTCTTGTGCTTCCGATGTGGGATTGGGAATGAGACTATTAGAGGAAAACATTGCCTCTTGAGGGTTGGATGCACGGAACTTTGATTTTATTTCAAAATTTTATCATATAAAATCTTTAAAAAAATGTAAATATTTAAATTCCTGTTTATTTTTATAATAATTATAAAAAATAATATAAATTAATTAATAGAATAATTTAAAAACAATAAAATACAAAGACAAAAGGATAAAATTAAATATTATAAATTTTTTCATCTTAAATATATCTTCTTTCTTAAATATTACATATTTCTATTTAATAAAATTTAAAATATTAAACTTTATCATTTAATTTAATATACCAAATATAAAAATCAAACATTATTAAAATTTGTAATTTTATATATTTTTAATTTTTATAATTATTTTTAATTTTATATAATATATAAATTGTATATTTAATTATTTATTACATCACCGGTTCGACTGCGGTTCGACCGCCGGTCCGATTAGTGAACCGTGAACTGGTAACTTTTCCAGTTCAATCACCGGTCCGGTTTTTAAAACATTGGCTTTCCATGTTCTTCTCTATCATCTCTCCTTGGCTTGGGGAAACTCTTCAAAGGGTAAAACAAGTGATACCTCTCATAAAGTTCATGATTGAGAGTAGAAATTCATTGGAGGTAATCCAAGTACAATTAGAAAGAGCAAATAGCATGACCAAACTACTCATAAAGACTATTCCTTCAGCTTGAAGTTTATTTTCCATTCATTCCCTGGTCTCATTCTAACTTTGTGACAACCATTCTTCAACATATCATCGAGCTGATGTATTAGTAACTTGCATGTGACTGTAATCTTCCTATCAAAAAAAATAAAAATATGACTGTAATCTTGTTTATCGCACAACGATCAAAATACATATGCCAACCATCATGCTTTTTAGGTGTGAGGAAAGTTGCTACAACACATGGGCTAAAACTCCAGTTGCTTCTAGTTGCATACTGGTCTACAGGCTTTGATTCCAAATCTGATGCAGGACTGTAGAAATTCTAGCAGTACAGAAGATTTTTTTTTTTGTTGTATAATGAGATGAGAGTTCAAAGAAGACAAAGGAAAAGGAAAATAGACAATTGGAAACCACAAGGTTCCTAGGCATTTACACCTAAGGCTTCCTAAGCAATTGTACTTAAGAAGAAACACAATCACACCTTTAAGCAGCTAGATGGCTACTGAATTCTTAAAAATTTATATTAATAAAATTGAAGTACTACATAGGTTCATATGGAGTCATATAACTTTTTTTCCTAATACGACTAGAACTTTCTTTCTTACTGAAAAATGACTCATTTATTTTATCACACTAGACACTAAAATGAATAGAAATTTGACTAAAAAAAGAAATTATTAAAACTAATTATAATAAAATTAAGAAAACTTGCAACTAAAATTGTGAAATGCTGAACTTACTAATCTATTTTTTGTTGAATAGTTTTCCCTTTCCTTTCGTAAGTCTTCAAAAGGTGTGTTCCACGTTGTTGTCCATCACAATCATTTTGAATAGCCTTCCATAGAGTAATGCCATACCCTTGCTTACATTCTTTCAAGACCCAACCCCATTCCACCTCTCTAAATTTTCTTTGGATGACTCTTCTTCATTGGATATCCCTTTTTTAATCCCTCAAAAACCATTTTCCCACTCCAGGTTTATTAAGATCTGAAAGCTGTCTGATTCCTCTCCCCCCATCTTAAAACCTTAGATAAAACCACCCTTTATATACAAAATTTGATCCATCTTAGCCATTTTTTTTCCCATTAGGTCTTCTTATTTTATCAAACAAACAGTTGATCATTTAACCAAATTATAATTTCTCACAATTAAAGTTAATTGGGAAAAATTTCTCTGTGCTTTTGCTTAAAAGTATGCATTCCATCTTTGGGCAAAAATTGCCTCTTCTAACAAACTAGCCTTCACTCAAAATTAACTTTAAGGCCAAGGATCGGTTCAAAGCAAAACAAATTGTCCTCACAAACAACAATTTTGATAAACATCATAAAAAAGGAGTGAATCATTGGCAAAAATAACTGTGAAATCCCATCCCTCACTCTACCTCTCCCCCCTCCTTAAAACCTTCGATAAAACCACCTGCTATATACAAGAATCGATCCATCTTTGCCAATTTTTTTCCCAAAGTTCGTTCTCTCCATAACTGGAATTAAGAATTCCTAGTCAAGATGATCATAGGCTTTTTCAATATCCAACTCACAAGCTATACCTGATTTTGAACTTTTCAATTTGGAGTCAGTGGCCTCATTAGCAACAAGAGCCGCATCAAGAATGTGTCCCTTCCTCAATAGGCATTTTGGAATTTGGTACCACCTTGCTATAACCTTTTTGTACCAGCTGTCTAGAATCTCAGGAAGAAGTTTGTATAAACCCAACTAAACTAATAGGTTGAAAATCCTTAATATTCTCCATCCCACATTTCTTAAGGTTCAGAGCCAAGAAAGTTGCATTCAAACCTCTTTCAAGAGACCCAATCTCATGGAAATCCTTTTAAGATTCTCATCACCTTGCTCCAAACTGTATTCCAACATTCCTTCCACACCCAACACTTCTTCCTTGAAAGACACCTAAAAGCTGGGCCTACAAATCCCAGGATCTGAATACAGGCAATCGACTTCATGAATATTGGATAACTACACTTGTCTAACTTAATGCCATTGATGAAGTTACTTCTTTGTGTGCATTTCTGTTCCCTTCTTTAATATGTTTGGACTTATTTTTCCTATTTAAAGAAAAAAAGTTTTTTGTTTTTTTGGGATCATAAACAACCAACTCATTGAATTGAAATTTCATGTATATAGAAAGATAAAATATCCTTTCTAAATGCAGAACCTGACCAAAAAGTAAAGGGAAGGGAGTTATTTCAAGAGACCAACCCTGATTAAAAAAAGACTTCAGGACTATTATACAAACAATTACATATAAAAAATTATGTGGCTGCTAACCAGGGAGATAAATCCTCTATTGAAGGAAAAAAAAAGGAACTTTATGAATAAAAGATCTTGTTAAAATTAAAAAGATCCCAATGTTGAGTATCATCATGAAACCTGCTAAAAATGGGAGTCCTAAATCTTGATCATATTTAGCAAGAGTTCTTGCTAAAAGTAAATTCCTAAATCTAGGTGGTTGGTTTTTTTATGGGCATGATGGTCTAGTAGAATGCTTTGAGAGACTTTCGGTAGAGTACATACTTTCTGATATACCATGCATGTAGTTGACCATCCGAGAACTCCCTCAGCTCTGTTCTGCTATACCATAACTGGTCTGATGTTGAGATGGATCTTGAGTTTGTTGACCAAACTTGCATTAGGAATGTGATATCAGTTTCAGGCTTCTAAGGTTTTTTTAATTTTCATTGAGAGATTTTCAAGTAAAGATTATGACTCAAACTACTCATTTTTCTGTCCTTTTCAAGAATTAAGCACTTAAAAAATACTAAAAAAGAGAATAGAACTCTTTCTCTTCCAGTGTATGCCTCATGGACTAAGGGTTAGTCATAGACATAATAATTCCACTAGTGTACTTCTATTTTCTTTCGTTTTGATGGAATTTAGCATATGTTCCATCTTCTCCCTGGTTTTACTAAAGATATCAGGTCAAATTGTTTATGCGCTTGAGGATATTGATTGCTCCAGATTCAAATAATCTGTATGTTTATTTTATTGAAGCATATTTCAGTGTTTCTTGCTGCTTTTTTTAATATTTGATAATCGAAGTCATTTTTGATAAATGAACATTATGAGTTAGACTCGATGGAATTTGATCAATCTATAGACTCGATAGAATTTGATCAATCTATCATTGAGGAGAGAACTGAACCAATTCTCTTTTTCATCATCACCCGAATCATTGTTCATTGCCTAAGATTTTCTTTCCTTTTTTCCTCAGTTGTTGAGTGCACTGGTTTTCATGGAAATGAGGCTAGAAGAAGAGTATATCGTGCACGGTTTTCTTCTGTTACCGAGAAAGACATTTTGAAGGCCATGGACAACCTTGTTGAGCCAAATGAGGATGAGGCTAGGGCTGTAGATGCTCGGCAAGAGATAGATTTAAAAGTTGGAGTAGCATTTACACGATTTCAAACTAGTTATTTCCAAGGAAAATATGGCAATCTTGACTCCAGAGTTATCTCGTTGGTTTTCTTCCTTTCTCTTTCATATTGTTCTGGTGGTTATATATATATTGACTCTGTGTTTAACATGATTTCTTTTGGTTTTGGTATGCATATTTTTTTTAATGATTGGTAGAACTGTCTTGTTTCTTCTCAAAATTCATAAATAGCTTAAATATTAGCTGCACAAGCTTATTCCAGATGTGATCAGATATTCTAATATAATATTTTGACTGTGAGAGGAAGAAACTCTAGGGGGAAGAAATGCAGAGATATTGTTAATATCATGCTTGCCTTTTGTCTTCATTCAGATCTAGAAGCCTCTGTGGAAATGCTTTCTGCTGTGTTTGTTGTATGGGATTAAATATGAATATATACAGAATAATTGTATAAAAATAGCCTAGGAAATAATGTCTATGATTATGCTATCAAAGATAAATAAAATAAGTGAAGAATGCTAAGAAAGGAAAAAATCCTAGGAGATTCTATGTACAACTATAAAATTGTTACAGTTGATATGGGCTGGAAAAATATTCAATAATCTGCCACCCAAGTTGGCAGAATTTCCAACTGGCAGATTTTCCAACACTTGTGTTACTCTGCCGAAACAAATCTTGACTGGTCTATGTTTGCTCAATTGTTGCCTTTTCCTAAAGAATAGGAAGAAAAATGACAAAATCAACACAACAATGAGGAAAGTTGAAATTTATACTTCAGAAAACCCAGAAATTGGTAATGAACAGGAGCAAAAAAACATCAAAGGAAAATCAAAGTCAAATGTAGTGGAATATAGATGTCAAGAAAATTGGAATACTGAGGTGATTGTACAAGAAGATCTTGCTGGGGTTCATGTAAAAGAACTTTTGCGTCTTGAATGCAGAGGGTCTGCTTGAATGAAGCCCATGTGGTCTTCATTAGTAATTAATTGGCATCAAAATCTTGGCTTTAAACTCTACTATTTTCGTTTATCAATTGATACCCATTACCACCCCCAACCTCATCCTTTCTGATGTAATAAAACAAGTTAGAAAGGAAACCCTAGACTAATCCCTCATTCTCCTATGACCTTTCCTAGAAAGAGTTTTGGCTAATCCTCCCAAAACTCTTGTAAAGGCTTGGGTCACTGTTTTCATTCTTTTGTTCCTCTATTTGTCCTGTGTCTTAGACCAGTCTCCATGTTGGTTCTTGTTCTTATTATTCCCTCAATAAAACTTGTGTCTGCACTAGTTTCCATGCTGGTAATGTAGAATTCCTAGCCTTTACAGTTTGGTATCCCAACTGTTTAGCTTGAAACCTGAATGTCATGAGTTGTAATGGATCCTTAACTTGTACTTTGAATCTGAATCAAACTGGAAATAAGTGCCTGGAACATCTTAGCATCAACTGAAACTTAAAACCTTGATTTGAACGATTCAAGTTTACATGATTTGAGGTTATTTCTAGACATGTGAAGACATTAACAGCCTTTGGGTACACTTAATTGATAGGAATCAGGTTTATCCATGCCAATCATATTCTTGCATTTGGTGTGTTATCATGTGGAGATTCTCATTCTGCTTGAAATAAGACACTGAGAAAATGTGGGGCACTAGACTCCAGGTAGGCTGGTTTTTAAATTCTTTAAGAAAATAAAAGTAACAAATATGTCCCATTTAATAATACAAATGATGAATGTGCCCTTGAGATTGTCTTATGAAAAACAAGAAATGATGCATGTATGTTTTATAACTGTTGAAAGAGAGAGAGAGAAAACCTTAATTCTCATTCATATGTGGGTGTTCATAGTAAAGTACAAGGTAGATGGTTGTCTTGAGAGATACAAAACTAGGTTTGTTGCTAAAGGCTATGCTCAGACATATGGGGTTGATTGCCAAGAGACTTTCACACCAGTAGTTAAACTGAACACTATGATAGTTTTACTCTCTATGACTATCCAATTTGATTAGGACTCACAATAGTTTGATGTGAAAAATGTGTTCCTACATGGAGAGCTCAAAGTAGAAATTTATATAAATCTTCCCCCTATTTTTTATATGCACTTGAAAGGAGAAAAAATATTTAAATTGAAGAAAGCTTTATATGGGCTAAAACAATCTCTATGGGCCTCGTTTGGAAGATTTGTCAAAGTCATGATGACTGTTGGTTACAAACAAAGTCATGATGACTGTTGGCTACAAACAAAGTCATGATGACCACACCATATTTGTTAAACACTTGTCCTCAAGGGGAGTGTTGAAAGAGAGAGAGAGAAAACCTTAATTCTCATGCATATGATTAACTCTTACAATAGAGAAATATATATACAAGGCTAGGTTGAACTAACTACCATATATGTGACCTATATTAAGAAAGGAAAGAAAGATTGTACACTATAAATACATTATATTCAACACTCCCCCTCAAGCTGGAGCATATATGTCATATGCACCAAGCTTCTAACAAATGTATTTAATCCTAGGACTTCTGAGAGATTTAGTGAAGATGTCTGCTAATTGATCATTTGAATTAACAAAACTTGTAGCAACACACCCTGATGTGATCTTCTCTCTAATGAAGTGACAGTCAACTTCAATATGCTTGGTCCTTTCATGAAAGATTGGATTGGATGCAATTGTAATGCAGCCTGATTGTCACAGACTAGCTTTAACTGTTCATCTTTTCCAAATCTCAATTCCTGAAGGAGTTGCCTCAACCATATGAGTTCACATATTGCCAAAGCCATAACTCGATACTCAGCTTCGGCGCTTGATCTGGCCACTACATCTTGTTTCTTACTCTTCTAGGATATTAAGTTACCTCCAATAAAAACACAATACCCTGAGGTGGAACACCTATCTGAGGGTGAACCAGCCAAATCTGCATCTGTGTAACCAACAATTTGGGTATGGCCCCTGTCTTCATACAACATACCTTGGCCTAGTGTTCCTTCAACATATCGAAGAATGTGGATCACAACATCCCATTGGTTGTCACATGGTGACTGTAGAAATTGACTAACCACACTCACAGGAAAAGAGATGTCTGGCAGAGTGATGGTGAGGTAGTTTAATTTGCCTACAAGTCGTCGATATCTCCCAGGATCTCTTAGAGGCTCCCCCTGTCCTGGTACAAGTTTGACATTTGGATCCATAGGAGTGTCAACAGGTTTACATTCTAACATACCTCTTTCTTCCAAGATGTCTAAGGCATACTTCCTTTGTGACATAACCACACCTGAACTGGATTGAGCTATTTCAAGTGCCAGAAAGTACTTGAGTTTGCCCAAGTCTTTGGTTTGAAAGTGGTTGAAAAGGTGTTGCTTTAGTCTTTGGATACCCTTCTGATCACTGCCTGTAATGATAATGTCATCCACATAAACTACCAAATAGATGCACTGGCTCGAAGAGTTATGATGATAGAAAACTGAGTGATCTGCTTCACTTCGAAGCATTCCAAACTCTTGAACAACTGAACTAAAACGCCCAAATCATGCCAGAGGAGACTGTTTCAAGCCATATAGAGAGCGGCGTAACTTGCACACTAAACCAGACTCCCCCTGAGCAACAAAAACAGGTGGTTGCTCCATATACACTTCCTTGAGAAGTTCACCATGAAGGAAAACATTCTTAATATCCAACTGATAAAGAGGCCAATGACACATAGCTGCATGGAGAGAAATAAGCGAACAGAAGCAATCTTGACAACAAGAGAGAAGGTGTCACCATAGTCACAACCATAAATCTGAGTATAACCTTTAGCAACCAAGCGGGCCTTAAGGCGATCAACCTGACCATCAGGACCAACTTTAACAGTGTAGACCCAACGACATCCAACTGTAGATTTACCAGGAGGTAAAGAAACAAGATCCCATGTGCCATTGGAGTGCAGAGTAGTCATTTCATCAACCATTGCTTGTCGCCACCCAGGATGAGAAAGTGCCTCACTAGTGCTCTTAGGAAGAGAAACAGAGGATAAAGTAGAGACAAAGGCAGAATAAGATGAAGATAATCGATGGTAGCTCAAAAAATTATAAATAGGATGAGGATTACGAATAGATTGATTACCTTTCCGAAGAGCAATAGGCAAATGGTCAATAGATGACAGGGTCGGGGTAGGAGAAATCGGTGGGACAGGAGCTGGGTCATTAGGTACCTCAGCTGAAGAGAGAGGAGGAGCAACAACACAATGTCGACGATGATAAACCTGAAGAGGATGAGAGAGCGCATCTGAAGGGGGGGATATATAGGGAAGTGGCAATACTTCATAAATGAGAAGAGATTCAGAGGATGAGAATAATGAGAGTCCTCAAAGAAGGTGACATCAATGGAGAGAAAATAACGATGAGTGTCAGGGGAATAACAACGATAATCCTTTTGAAGTTGAGAGTATCCTAAGAAGAGGCATTTCGTAGCCTTGGCGAAGAGCTTGTCCTGTCCAGGTGTGAGAGTATGAACAAAACAAGTACAACCAAAGACACGAGGAGGAAGAAAATAAAGAGGTTGGGTAGGAAAAAGGAGGGAATGGGGGATTTGGTCATGTAATATAGATGAGGGCATACGATTAATCAAGTAACAGGCTGTAAGAACAATATCCCCCCAAAAATGAAAAGGAACATGACTATCGAGAAGGAGGGTACGAGCTGTCTCAACAAGATGTCGATTTTTACGTTTAGCAACCCCATTTTGTTGAGGAGTATGAGCATAAGATGACTGATGGAGGATCCCATGTTGGGACATAAATAAGTAAAGGGTGTAGAAAAATATTCCCGAGCATTGTCACTGCGTAACACTCGAATAGAAACATTGAATTGTGTTTGGATTTCAGCATAAAATTTCTGAAAAATATAGAATAACTCAGCTCGATATTTCATTAAAAATAACTGAGTACATCTTGAATAGTCATCAATAAAAGTGACAAAATACTAAAATCTTAAAGTAGAAGTGGTCCGACACGGACCCTAAACATCAGTGTGGACAAATTCAAAAGGAGACTTTGCCCGATTATTCAAACGCTTTGGGAACGAGACATGAGTATGTTTCCCAAGCTGACACGACTCACATGCAAGCGATGACAAAGTGGAAAAACGAGGGACCATCTTCTGGAACTTGGAGAGACTAGGATGACCCAGGCGACTGTGAATGAGAAGAGGAGCATTAGTGGAAATGCAAGCTGCAGGAGATGAAGGTGATGTGAGGTGATAGAGGCCTTGAGACTCACGCCCTATGCCAATTGTCTTCCCTGTACTCCAGTCCTGTAAGATCACAAATTTATCAGAAAAAGTGATAGAACAGTTAAGAGTGCGAGTTATTTTGCTGATGGAAATAAGATTAAAAGGACACTCAGTGGCATAAAGGACAGAATGGAGAGGTAGGGAAGGGAGAGAATGAGCCAAACCAATACCTTTAGCCATAGTATGGGAACCATTAGCTAAAGTAACAGTAGATAAGGCAGAGGTAGTAGTAATAGAGGAGAAAAGGTGTTTATTACCAGAGATATGATCAGATGCTCTAGAATCTAGAATCCATGGGCTAAGAGAAGGAGACTGAGTAAAGCAGACAGAGACATTACCGGTCTAGGCAACAGAAGCAACAGAAGCTGATGTGGCTGCCTGATATCGGAGATAGGCATCATAATCACTACCAGTAAGGGTGATACTCTGAGATGTGGAGCTCGCAGCGGAGTCAGGTCGAGATAGCAGAGGATCAGATGACTGAACAATGTGGGCAGTGCGAGGACGCCGTCCATGTAACTGATAGCAACGATCTCGAGTGTGACCAAGCTTAGTACAATAGGTGCACTGAGGATGTTGTCCTCAACCCCGATTGCCACTACGTCCTCCTCGAGAGTTAGTCTGAGAGGCTAACATAGATGAATCTGAAGGACCATCAGTCGACAAGGTCTGAGTAGAGGAGAGGCGTAAGAGACGAGCGAACTCATCATCCAATGATGGTATTGATGGACTAGCAAGAATCTGATTTCGGACAAACTCAAGATCTAGGCGGAGGCCAATGAGGGTTTACACCATAAAAAACTTGTGAGTCTGTATTTGTTGAGTTTCAGCACCATTAGTGAAGGGCATCAAAGTTAAGAACTCCTCCTTAAGAGACACAATCCGGCCAATATAAGTAGACAAATCCATGTCCTGCTGTCTCACATGAACAATATTAGAAACCACCTTATAAAATCGTTGAATATCATTCGTGTATAATCCTTTAGCCTGAGTCCAAAATTTAAAGCAGGTTTTGTAGGCACGAAGATGATGTAAAATTTTGGGATCCGCAGATTGCCATAATACGCTGCATAATTGTGCATCAATTTTCTTCCATTGCACTTTGTCAACATCAGGTATAACATCCTCGGGTGTAACAAGATGATCCTCATAACCTTGTCCCATAAACTAGAGTTCCACGGACACTGATCAGGAGAGATAATTCTCACTACCAATCAATTTTTCCGATGTGATAGTAGGAGATCCAGAGATGACGGATGTAAAAATAGGATTTTTAGTTGCCATATCCACTTCACCTGAGATTGAATCACGTTTGGATCGAAGAGAGCCCTAAAGGGAGGTCGGATCACAGCTGTGGAAGAAGAACCTGGTATGTCGGGACCCAAACAAAGGAGAAAAGTGACTAGAGATGAAGAAGAGGCCTTCCCAAGGCACACACATGTCTCGGCCAAGGAAGGGAGCTGCTGTCGGAGGCCGTTGGAGGCTGAAAGAAGACCCGCGAAGGCTGAAATGCCAAAAAAATGGAGAAGCAGGGTTCGGAGAGGACTGAGGGAGGCTTAGAAGTGCAAGACAGCGCTGGACGAGCCTGCTAGTAGAAGCTTGGCACCAGAAAGTGGGCCATGCGCCATCACGCGCCAGCGTGTGGGATTCAGGCCGCCGGAGAAAAACAATGTGTGGATCGGTTTTTTGCTCCAGTGCTTTGAGAAAAGTTGCAGATCTCCTCTTTGCGCTCTTGATGATGTGGTCGGTGTTGGAAAATATCGCCGGGAAAAAAAAAAGTCACCAGAAAAGTCTCCGGAAAATATTGCCGGAAAAATGTTGACAGTGACGAGGGTTTTCTGACCATGATATGGCTGACCGGAAAGCTTTGGGAGATGGAAAAGGTGACCGGAATGAAACACGGTCACTGGACAGATTCTTGGAATTAATTACACGGGTAAACCAAAAAGAATAAAGTTTTCTCCCTTGGCTCTGATACCATGTTGAAAGAGAGAGAGAGAAAACCTTAATTCTCATTCATATGATTAACTTCTTACAATAGAGAAATATATATACAAGGCTAGGTTGAACTAACTACCATATATGTGACCTATATTAAGAAAGGAAAAAAAGATTGTACACTATAAATACATTATATTCAACAGGGAGTAATTGCCCTATTGGTTTATGTGGATGATATAATAGTGACTAGAAATGATCTTGAAGAAATAGAAGCATTGAAGCAATGCTTAGTAAAAGAGTTTGAAATAAAGGAGCTTGGAAGACTAAAGTATTTCTTGGGAATTGATGTGGCTCACTCAAAAAAGGGAATTTTTGTGTCCCAACAAATGTATGTTTTTGACTTATTGTAGGAGATAAGAAAAACAAAATGTATACCAGTTGACACACTTGTTGATTTGAATCATCAGCTTGGAGAAGCAAGTGAGGATACAATTGTGGACAAGGGTATATGCCAAAGATTGGTTGGCAGGTTCATTTACCGCTCACATATCCAACCAAACATAGCCTATGTAATCACCCTAGTGAGTCCGTTTATGCATAACCCGAAGGAAGTTCATCTACATGTTATATACAACATCCTACATTACCTAAAAGCAACACCAAGGAAAGGAATTGTTTTTAAAGAAAAGCATTGAACCATCATTGGATGCTTATATTGATGTAGATTATGGAGGATTAGTTGTTGACTGGAGGTCAACTACAAGATATTGCACATTTCTTGGAGGGAACTTGGTAACTTGGAGGAGTAAGAAATAGAACGTTGTTGCAAGATCTAGTGCAAAAGCAGAGTTTCGTGCGATGGCCCAAGGAATATGTGAGTTCCTTTGGCTCAAGATTATCTTGGAGAACTTGAAGATTAAATGGGAGACATCGATGAAACTTTAGTGCAACAATAAGTTAGCCATCAACATTGCATATAACCTGGTATAGCATGACAAAACCAAGCATGTGGAAGTGGACAAATGTTTTATTAAGGAGAAGTTAGACAGTGACTTAATCTACACATGATATGTGTCCATTGGAGGTCAGTTAGCTGATATTTTAACGAAAGAATTAGTTAATGCTCGATTTCAAGAAATTATTAACAAGTTGGGAATGGATAATATCTATTCATCAGCTTATTCACCATCTTAAGAGGAAGTGTGGAAAATATACAACTTTGTGTGTATACAGTTACGTGTATACAGCTGTGCAGATCTGTGTACAATTGTGCATATCTGTGTACAACTGTGTATATCTATATATTACCTAGAATAGTGGTAGCCTAGAATAATGATCAATCATCCCTGATTTATATGGATCTTTTAATAGGGTAGTTTTCAATTTTTTCTTTTCTATTTCTGTATATATTTTGAGGGCAGTATACGTTTAAAAATATTAATGAGAAATACCATTTTTCTTCACAACATTTAGTTCTATAATATATTTCTTGTCTTGCCAATTTCCATCTCAGCATTTCTTTTTTGGTCAGATCTCAACATCTCCTTTTAGCACTTGTTCTATAAACATGTTAAGACATTTTGTAAAAATTTACTGTTGTTTAAGTTTTTAACCGGCTTTTTAGAGTATGCATCCTAGTTTTGCTTTATTGCTCTTTATGATATCATCATTTGTATCTTCAATATTTTAAACTCATTTCCTTTAAATAAGTCTGGATTGTTTCACTTCTGAACCTATTTATATTGGCTGGTGCATTTTTTAGTATTCCATTTTCAACTCAAATCAATCATTCAATTGTGCTTTTCTATGGCTTGTTTCAGATATGGTCCTTGTCAAACTCCTACTCTTGGCTTCTGTGTACAGCGCTACTTGCAAATTAATACTTTTAAGCCAGAGAAGTTTTGGGCCTTGCATCCTTATATCACACACAATGGCTATGAACTTCAGTTGGAATGGGAACGTAACAAGCTGTTTGACTTAGATGTAGGTCTTTTCTGCTTTGATTCCTTTTACTATCTCACTCTATGCTTTCCTTCATAATGATATGCTGTTTCATGGATTTAACTATCACAGGTTGCTGTGATGTTTCAAAAGTTGGTAATGGAGGATGGAATTGTAGAAGTTACTGACATATCAGAAAAACAGGAAAGCAAAAGTCGACCTTCTGGTCTCAATACGGTTAATCTTCTGAAGGTTAGAACGCAACCAGTGGCAATTCCATTTTTTCCCAGTTTGCACAAAATTTGTCCTTATCCCCCCAGCTCATTGCTTTGTCCATTACTTGGTTTCATGAAGTCCTTGGCTCTATTTACATGTCTCCTGTCCAAATGCTCTGTGTGCTGGCTTTTCTAGTGAAAACAGGCTTATTTCAGTAAAGATTGGAGGATTATAAAATTTGCATGTTTTGGTGCTTAAAAGAGAAGGTATAGGGGGGGGGGGGGGGGAGGAAGAAGAGAGAGAGGATAATGGTGCTGTATTTCTTATGGTTCATTTGGTGCTAGGAGCTTCTAAGAAAATTCTTTCATTTGAAATTGTTGTTCATTTAATCTTAGAGATCATCAAGGTTTTGTTTGGATTTTTTATTTATTTTATTTTAGTTTTTTTGGTTGGAGGATTTTTTTTATATTTACATGTTAGATATCCTGCTAACTAATCAAGGTAAACTGAAGTTTTGATAGAGTAAGACTTGTATGCATTTGAGAAAGATGTAATAGACTTTTAACTAATCTGTTCAGTGTTGGGCAGTATATTGAGGCTGTGTAATTTGGAAATCGCATTGTCATTGTACTTGCAGCCAAAAGAATACAGTTAACTCTCACCTGGAGAAATAGAAGAGCAATCAGCATATAGATAATTGAGGCTTCGTCAAGTTTCTAATGACCTAACAATGGACAATTACATAGGAAACACATAAAAGAACCTTTTGATGATATGAAAATAGGAGGATTGAAGGGCAAGACATTGTTAAGAGCTTTATGTCTGCATAGTATAAGATGGAGTGTGGTTTATTTGGTATGTTTTGGTGAAAAGAATCCTCGTACTCAATATATTTGATGCTTTCATGATTTTTATTTTATTTTCACCCGCACCATTTTATTTTCCCAAGGCTGAATGCATGAAGTTTGGAGCATACGATATTGAAAGGTGAATCACATCAGTGAAAAAAAATGTCTTAGAGATACAACCATCATAGATAGAGGATTTTGGATCATAGCAAGGGGTTGGGTTGTTGTGTCTTCAAAAAGCTTAGATTGATAAATTCGACAAAGAAGTAAAAATCAACAATGTTCGCTGATATCTTAGCTGTATGTTGGAAAAACTGACCTACCAAAATGAGATGCAACCTCTTTTTCTTGTTTCCCAAAAAAGTCATAAATAATCTGTGAATATATGTATTGATTAGAAACAAGCGAATTCATATATACGATAAAGGATAAAAAATTCTTCCAAAATATACAAGGTTGATCAAAATGAAAATAGAGTGAACTTCTGAAATATGAATATGAGGACAGTTATAATCACAAAGATATAAGATGAAATTGGACAAATTAACACAACTCTAGACTCCTTAAGGAGGTCAAAAATCTCACACCCTCCCCCCCACACCCCCTAAAATCAGTTTGAAGCTTGTCTCCTCTTTCTGCTAAAAGATTGGGACATTTTTAACTAAGGATACACAGAGATAGAACAAGCTATATCATAAGCAACATTTTGAATTTGAAGAACCCATCCATCCTACCTCCAAGGTCCTCTCTCTTATTTAGACACTTAAAGATATCAAAATAGCATAATCTACTTCCACCGATAACTTAGAAAGACAAAGAGCCCTAAACTTTAGCAAGTCCTTTAAAAAACCTAAAATCTCTTCCTTAATGGTAAAACTCTCTTTTATCAGTTTTAAAAATGCTCTCACCATTGAACTACCACAGACACTTATCATCAATCCAATCTCTAACCTACCTGGATTACTCAAAGTAGATCCATTGATATTTAACTTAAAACTAACCCATTAGAGGTGAAGTTCATAAAGAGAATAAATTCCTTTCTCACTCTTTCTATCTACATACCAAGTTCCAATTAAGTTGTTTAATATTGAGAGGAGTACCCTTGAAAGTTGTGGTACGGGCCAGAAATAGGAATATAAATATATTAGGTCCCAAATAGTCTTCATACTTGTCTACTTATCTTAAAAAAATCCTTGCATTTCTCTCATGTCAATCTATCTAAATCAATGTGAGACAAGCAATATGCCAAAGTGCTTTGCCTTTTTTTTTTTTTTTTTTGATAAATAAGCAAGCAATAGATTAAAAGGCAAAAAGCCACAAGGCATACAGGGAGTATACATAGCAGCCTAACCCAAAAGACACAAAAAACAAACACCCTCACCAGCCCTTAAGTGGACGCTAGCCACTCCAAAAAGCCTAAGAGAGACAAGGACTCCCCACCAATGTACACCCGAGCCCAACTCCAAAGATTATAAACGAAAGAATTTTTGAGCTTCTGTATAGCTAAATACCCTCCCCTAAAAGCTAATCTATTCCTCTCTTTCCAAACCGTCCAAAAAATACACAATGGGATGAAATTCCAAATCTTTTTCATTTTTTTCCCCACAAATGGGCCTTTCCAGCTGAATAACACCTCTTTAACTGTCTCTGGGAACACCCACGGAACCCCAAACAAGGCGAGAATGATCTCCTAGAGGACCCTGACCACTGTACAGTGTAAAAGAATATGATTTACAATTTCTTCTTCACAACCACATAAAAAACAACTGTTGGGGAGCTGCCACCCCCATTTCTGAAGCCTATCCAGGGTGAGAATCTTCCCCCAAGTGGCCTCCCAAGCAAAAAAAGTAGCTTTGGTTGGAACCTTATCCACCCAAATGTTCTTCTTCGGGAAAGCGAAGTCATTGGGGGCGACCAGTAGAAAATAAGCGTCCTTAACCCCCAAAATACCACTTCCCCCACCTTTCCAAAAAACTAAATCATCCTCTGAAGATACTCTGCAGTCCCTCAACAAATTCAACAACTCACCTATCAAGTCCAACTCCTAATCATTAAAGTCTCTAGAGAATCTAAGGTTCCAACCTCCATGACCAAAACTAGAGTCCCACCCTTCATTAACCGTTGCATTCCTCTGGACCGCCAAAGAGAATAATTGGGGGAAGATTTAGGACAGCGCTGCATTGCCACACCAATGATCAGTCCAGAACTTAATTTTAGTCCCTTTACCCACTTTAAACTGGAAGTTATCCCAGCACCAGCATGCCTTCTTCAGAATCTCCTTCCAAACCCCCACTCCATACGTCCCACGAACCTCATTAGTCCTCCACCCAAGACCCTCTTGGCCATATTTCACCAACAACACCTTCTTCCAAAGATTATCCTTTTCAATGGCAAATCTCCAAACCCATTTTCCCAACAAGGCCTTGTTCAAAAGGATAATCTTCCTTAAGCCTAGACCCCCCTTCTCCTTTTGAGCGCACACTACCTCCCAATTGATTAAGTAGACTCTCCTTTCCAAGCTTCCCCCTCCCCAAAGGAAGTCTCTTTGTAATTTTTCCAGCCTTTTTGCAACAATCTTGGGCATTCGAAAAAGAGACAATTGGTAAATCGGCATGCTGGCCAGCGTGCTCTTAATAAGGGTGATTCTCCCGCCTTTGGAGATATATTGTCTTTTCCACAAGGCTAGTCTTCTTATCATTCTCTCTTCCACCCCATCCCACATAGAAGGAGTCTTGTGATAGGCTCCTAAAGGCAGCCCCAAATAAATAGTGGGCAAAGACCTCACCCTACACCCTAGCTCCACTACCATTTCCTCAATCTCTTCCACCTTTCCAACCGGAATTAATTCACTTTTGGCTAGATTGATCCTTAACCCGGAAGCAGCCTCAAACCAAGCTAAAATCCAGCTCAAAAAAGTTAGATTCTCTTTCCTTGCTTCACAGAATATGACTGTATCATCAGCAAAGAGAAGGTGGGACACATTTAACTCCATCCTACCTTCCCCCCCGAAGCTTATAGCCTGAAATGAACCCTCCATCCACAACCCTTCTTAAAAGTGCACTTAGCACTTCCATTCCCAACACAAAAAGGTAAGGAGAAAGAGAGTCTCCTTGACGCAGCCCCTTGGTGCTTGAGAAGAAGCCTGCAGGGACCCCATTGACTAGAACAGAGAACTTGGCAGTTGAGATACAGCTCCAGATCCACTCCATCCACTGAGGCCCAAAGCCCATCTTATGCAAAACCTTCATAAGAAAATTCCAATTTATGCTGTCATAAACTTTTTCAATGTCCAATTTACAAATCAACCCTTTCTCTTTTCGTTTTTGCCAAAAGTCAACCACCTCATTTGCTATAAGCGAGGCATCCAAAATCTGTCTGCCCTTCACAAATGCATTTTGATCCTCAGAAACCACCTTTCCTAAAACCTTCTTCAGCCTATTAGCCAGCACCTTAGCCAACAACTTGTACAATCCCCCTAAAAGGCTAATGGACCGGAAATCCCCTAGGTCCTCAACACCCCCTTTCTTTGGAATAAGGATCAGGAAAGTAGTGTTCAGGCTCTTGGCAAAGGATCTTTGAACATAAAACTCCTTGAACATCTCCAAAATTTCCTCCTTCACAAAATCCCAACACGCTTGCCAAAAGGCCACTGTGAACCCATCCGGGTCAGGAGCTTTGTCACCATTTAGCTCCAACAGGGCAGAATGGATTTCTTCCTCAGAGAAGGGCACTTCCAAAAATTCAGCTTCTTGGGCATTCAGACTCTAAAGATGTTGCCCTTTTATGTCAGCTTTCTAGTTTGGCTCTTCTGAGAGCAGATGCTGAAAAGCATCAACAATCCCTTCCCTCACCTCCTGATCCTCATTCAGCCACACCTTGTTAATCTTAATTTTGTCCGAGGAATTATTTCTCCTATGGGCATTTGCCATCCTGTGGAAAAAACCTGTGTTCCTATCCTCTTCCTTTAACCACAACTCCCTAGATAATTGTCTCCAATGGATTTCTTCCAGCAAGACCCACTTTTTATAGGTTTCCTTGGCTTCCTTTTTTAGTTCAGTTTCCCCTTCTGAGAGGCTCCTCTCGCTTTCCACCCCATCCCAAAATTCAACTTGTTGAAGAGCTGACTTTTTATTGACTTCTAGCCTGCCAAACACATCCCTATTCTAGTATTAGATTCTTTGCTTCAACCCCTTTAGCTTAGTAGCCAGCCTGAAACTAGCATTCCCTCTCACCACAGTCCCCTGCTACCAACCCCGAATGAGGTCCTTAAAGCCATCCACTTTAAGCCACATATTTTCAAACCTAAACGGGGAGGGACCCCTCCTCAGCCCACCACCCTTCAACACAATGGGAAAGTGGTCTGAAGTGGGTCTAGGCAGCCTGCTTTAGAGTTTGAGAGTACTCTTGAACCCCTTAAAAGAAATGGTCATCTATTACTTACACTTTAGGAGGAACCTAGTCTATAATCTTGCTAGTTTGAATAGTTTATGCTACATCCCTAAAGTTACTAAGCAATGTAAAAAGAGATGATCAATTGATTCGCTACTCCTCAAACACATGGTGCAATGGTCCAGACTAAGGGCTTTGTAAGGTCTTCTCATTTGTGGTAGTCATTGGTGTTCGACTTTTTTGTTACCCACCAGCCATGCAAAAACCTTAACCTTAAATGATGTTTTATACTTCCGCATGAAATTGGCATGAAGAGAAAGGGTTGAAATCACAAGTTTAGCTAGAGCTAAGAAGTAAGATTTTACAATAAATATGCTGAAGGATAATAAGGATGAAACTCTCATATTTGGAAAGGAAAGCAACAAGTACACATGAATGAAGGACCTAAGAATTTTAAAATCACCACTTTTTGAATCAATGAGGTTATGATGAAAATGAAAGTTCTAAGACAAAGAGGGGGATAAATTGAGAATGGATGAAATAGGAGAATTTCAAGCCATCATTACATGAAAAATGTTTAGAAATTAAGAGCAAAGTGGTTAATCTTTCCACCACGAGTCTTCCAAAAAATGAATCTATTATTGTTGCCCACAAAAAATTTTAGGGTATGAATGGAGAAATCTTAGAAAACTTGAGCAGTAGCCTTTGAAGGGTGACAATATGACCACCTGAATGCTACATTGGCATCCTAAATATTGCACTATAGCTTGTAGATACTCAAAATGACCTTATGCCATAAAACATTACTTTCCTTAGTAAAACTTCATGGCCACTTTCCAAATAGAGTTCTATTCCTCAAACAAATCTTTATGATGATACCGTGTTGAATTGGAAAGATCGAAAAGAATTTTTTTTTTTAAATACACGTGTTCTAACAATTGTTTTGAATATAACTTTTATAAATAGTTATTCTTAAAACATTTGTAATAATCTTCTTTGTCTCTGTTAATAAAATCTATAATATTATTTTAAAATTATTAACACACACATAATTTTTTATGCTATTAAATATTATGATAAGGTTGAAAAGTTGTTAATACATGTCTTAAAGATAATTTTTTTGAATGAGGCTTATAAATAATTATCTTTAAAATGCTTGCAATAATATTCAAAATCTTTGTTGATAAAATTAATAATATTATTACAAAATTTATGAGCATACATGTGAGTTTTCTTTGCTCTTAAAGATTATGATATGCTCAAAGTTATGTCATACACACGTTTTTAAGATAATTGTTTTGTATATATTTTTTTAATAAATAGTTATCTTTAAAATATTTGCAATAATCTTTTTAGTCATTTTTGATATATTTGTATGGATAAGTTATTTTTTTCTTTTATGTTTTATGAAGTGAAAATAGCTGAACATTAGAAAAGTGCGTAACAAAAATTACGAACATATTTTTATTACTTTCTAATATATATATATGTAATCTAATAGATAATTGTTTTATAAATGTTATGTGTTTTCAAGTGTTAAAATTCAACGAAATAAAATTTTTATCTCCATGTTACTATTGAAAATTCATTTTTAAAGTCATATTTGTAATAAGTGTACATTGTAGTACTAATGGATATTACTAAATAAAGATTCTTTATTGAATCATATTCAAGATTTTAATTATTTTTCTCAATTGGATTGTAAAAGTCGATTTTGGCAAATTAGACTAGAATAAAGAAAGCAAATCATGGACAGTGTTTTCATGTCCTTGTAAACTCGATGAATGGAATATTATACCATTTGGATTAAAAAATACACCACAAATATTTCACTGCATAATGAATAATATTTTTAGTAAATATACTTTTATTCTTGTTTATATTAAAGATATTATAATTTTTTCTCATTCTTTCTAAGAACATGTACAGCATCTACAAATTGTTTCTGAATAATTGATTAATAATGGGTTAGTTATGAGTAAAACTAAAATAAAGTTATTTAAAAATTGAATTGAATTTTTAGGTTTAGAATTAGAAAACAGAAAAGTGAAGTTACAAAACCATTTTATAGAAAAAATTAATAAATTTCCAGATAAACTAGAAGATTTAAAAACCTTTCAAAGTTTTTTAAGATTATTAAATTATGCTAGGCCTTATATTAAAAATCTTAGCCAATTAGCAAGATCTCTTTTTAACAAATTAAAAAATACATGTCAAAAATATTTTAATTAAGTAGATGTTAGATGAGCACACAAGTAAAAGAACTTGTTGAGCACCTTCTAACCTTACAATTGCCTTTAGAAAATGAATATAAAATAATTCAAATGGATTCAAACCAAATTGGTTTGGGAGGAATATTATTAGTTTCAACCAACAAAGGAGAAGAAAAACACTATAGATATTGTAGTGGAACCTTTAATGAAAATCAAAAGAGCTTTAGTTCAACTGACTAAGAAATTGAAGCAATAATCTTAGTTTTAGAAAAATTCAATTAGTTTTAAACCAAGAACAATTCACTTTCAAAACTGACTCTGAAAATATTAAAAACTTTTTTGAAAGCAATTATTTTTCAAAATTATCAACAAAAAGATAGATTAAATTTCAAAGTGCACTAATAGGCTTTAAACCAGAATTTTAACATTTTAGAGGAAAAGATAATATTTTAGCAAATTGTCTAAGTAGACAATTAATCTAACACTAACAAAGTTTTATGCTAGAACATGGCTCAGAAGCAACTGATAAGAGCTCAGGGTTTTAGTTATAGAACCATTACACTAACCAAAGTACTAAATCCTCAATAGAGTTTTAATTCTTCATTCTCTATAAACCTGTTTGAAGAACATCAAGTTTTAGTAGATAGTTTTTGGTTGTTAAGACACTTTTTTTTTTTTCCAAACCAAGATCTAGAGTATGCCTATAAAAGAACAGTTATGGCTTTAGCTCAACACCTCAAAAAATTCAAAATCAATTTATTAGTTTAGAAACAAAAAGGTTTCAGGACCTCAAACTTTTAGAACCTCAAAATATTAGACTCAAATTTTAGAATAATATAGCAATAACCAGTAGTTTTGTGAGTCTTCAAGAATTAGTTAATTTAATTAAAAAGTCTGCCCTTATACCAGAAAAATCTTAGAACATGATTTTAAAGAACAAAGGAGGGCTCAACAATTACGCTTTTATTAAACAAATTAGTTTGGAAAATAGTATAACCAACTATACAAGAACCAGTTATTTCCATACGAACAACTTTCACAATCTCATTCTGCTGGAATAAAAACAGGGTATATATCATACTGTGACCCTGAAAAGTTTTTGTTATGTATTTAGTGTATGTAAATCTTCTCTTATACAAAAAGAAGTTTTAGACCTTTTAATTCAATTTTTAGGTTAGAGAATTTTGAAACACCTTTTTTTTTTTTAAAACTATATGATGCCAATCTCTTATAATTTCCAAGAAAAATTTAAAAGTATTCTAACTTATCTTTTTGGAACCCAAAACAATTTGGATTTGGCTTCTGAAAGTGTACCCCCTCTATTTGTAACAGATTATACAGTGATACCCGCTTATCATCACGTTTACATAACCAACCATGATTTCTTAACACCACAGTGAGAACTAGACTGGGAGATGACAAGGCCATAAGAATTCCTTACCTACCATAGCTGTTGTAGAGCTCTACAAATTGAAGCAAGGAAGAAAAAGAAAGAAGATGTTTTATCTTATTAGAGAAACAAGTACCATGTCCATATGTGGAAAAGAGCCACTAGATGGCATATTAGTCCAAGGACCATTAACAACTCTCGAAGAGGAAGACTTAATGGATGCACTTGCAAAGGACTTTAAAGGATATATCACCTATGACATTGACTTTTGAGACAAATGTAAATGATGAACCCTTCTAGAACCTTGAAAATGCAAGAGAACCACAATTAGAACAGAACCATTAAAAAGAGAATGACAATACTTACTCCAACTTGATAGAAATAACCTATGACTTCATCACTTACAATATCAGATTCCTGTAAAATCTGAAAATGTCACTGCTTATGTCTTACCACATTGAGCAACTGTCAATTCCAGCTTACGTCCACACATGCGCCACACAAGAGTCGCCGCTATCCTCTCTTTCTTTATACATATATTTTCTCATGTGATATTGTTGATCCCTTGTTACTACCAAATTCCAACTTTACTCTCTCTCCTCAGCTTTGTAGTTTCTCACTTATCTTTGTAATTTTTATGATTCCTTTTTTTTTTTTCTTTAAAAAAAAAAAGAAAAAAGAACCAGTTGTGAATTGTCACTGCTGAGTTTCTTCAACATGTCACCAGAATATTGGGTGATTTTGTGGTTTTTTACTTTCTTGATACTAGTGTAGTGTCTTATAAAAAATGTATACATATGTAAACACATTAGTTGCAAGAAGAGCCTTGTTTCGAGTTGTTAGTATCACTCATCAATATATTTGTATAAAACTATTGATAATTCTTCCATTAGCTTGTATAAAAGAAATTACAAATTCAAACTTCTAATTTCGCAGGAGTTTGTAATGTACCAAAAATCTCCAAATTTCAACCCATCATAGCCTTAGAACCTTGACTCAAGGAAGAACATATTTAAGGAAACTTTAATGGCTTGCCAAAATTTTTGGTCACCAAATGTAATTTCTTACAACCATTATGACACTTTTCTTTGCATTTGAAATCTTAACCACTCTTTTGATGCAAACATGGTCTTCTATTCTGCTTTTTGTGCCAAATACCTCTCAAACTAGGTAAATGATGGCAATCTGGGTTCTTCCAATGTGTTCTTTGTTTTGTATTGTCTTATTTTGTTTTGTTTTGGTTTCTGTATTTATTTTGGCTTAATTATCATCAAATTAAGAACTCAAGAATCATGGTGATCGTTTATTCTTTGAATAGATTTTTTTTTTTTTTTATAAGATTTATTCTTTTTATATTTTATTTGTATGCATTGGTAAATCACCTGTCACTAACCATCAAGTATATTAACACCTGAAATAAGAACATCAATAAAGTTTGGAGATGTGGCCCTCATGCTACTATTTGGTGTATTTGGAAAGAAGACCCAAAAAATCTTTGAGGTTGTCTTCCATAGGGTTGAAGCTTGTTTTGCAAACAACCATTTGTATGGGATCTTTATGAGGGTTTTGGTTAGGGCTTGCTTTTATAGATTTCTTAGATTCTCGTGGATTGTGGTTCTTATTTCCTTTCTTGGCACTCTTATGTGGAATTTTTATTCATTGAACGAATTGCTATCTTTAACTTGTCTTAGGGAATGCTGGTACAACCACCACTTTTACCACTTTGCTAGGTGACAAGTGATGATTGGATGCCAGCAAGCTTTTTCATTTAATAAATGGGGACCACTTCGTATTATATCCAATTGCCACTTGCCGTGTAAGCAGGTAGTAAAAATGGTGGTAAAAGTGATCGTGCAAGTAGCGCCATCCATTGTCTTATGGTTACAAGGATGAGAATCTCTAGGAGTATATGTTTTATGGTTTCAAAATAATATTTATGATGTTCTGTATTGTAGTCAGCTAAAAACAAAGTATGTACGCTTAATTAACTAGTTTATATGCAAGGTATTGACATCAAGTAATATGGTGAGATAATTTGATTACATTGTCTTGATTTATTCAGGTTGCTTCAAGTGCATTAGGCTTTGGACCTCAAATGGCTATGCAATTAGCTGAACGCTTATATACTCAAGGTTTCATCAGGTTTTGTTCTAACTCTTGTGCTCGTTATCGTTTATTATGGAAAAAAAAATGTATATATGTGCTCTTGTATTTCAAGGCTCAATTTGTTGGTATTTGTAAAAAATGCTACTATGCGAGGCTAGTATAAACCCTTTTGTTTTTCCTTTTTTTTTTTTTTTTTTTTGGTATCAGTTGGTTTTCCATCTAATATGTATTTTTTTTCTTTGCATACGGATGTTTATGCTTTCCTTCTTATTCTTTCATGAGAGGCTGCACATCTGGCTTTAGTAAAAAGTTCTGTTAATCCTAGTATTTCTTACTAAAATCATTTTTGGTGCCAACTCCGTATCTTTGTAAGATAAAAATGATGGCATGTGATGCCCAAAGCATTTTGATATTAAGCTCACATGTAGGATCCACCATTCAAACTCACCATTGAATTGTAATAAAGCACAGCTTAATCAGTTCTTAGTTAATCTTTGTAATTACATAAAATCAACCTTTCTATATTTTTGTGTGGAACTAGGGAATCATGTAATGAAATGCCTCATGCCTGCTAACTTGTTTGTTTGTTGTTCCATGGAGTTTGATAAGTGTATCTCTTAAATTTGGTCAAGCAAGCTATATGCTTTTACACATTTAAATTTTTCCTGAACCAAATTTGAGAATGAAGCTTGGATTGCATTATTATGTGTGCAAAGGTACCGGAGAGAAAAAGAACACTGCTGCTAATTTTATTATTCGAAAAAATAATGAATAAAAATACAGAGAGAAAACTGAGATTTAAATAGAAATCTCCTGCCAAATAACAAATCAGAAAATCATAGAAATCTCTAGCCAAATAACATATCAAAAAATCATGGAAATAATAAGCAATAAATTAGGAAATAAAAATCAAAATGGGATCAGATTTTATTCCTAAAAATCAGGACAGCAGTTCAACTGCTTCCTAAAATCTCAGGATTTCTGATATCCTGAGGGAAAAGCTTTTCAACACTCCCCTTCGAGTTGGATTGTAGACATCAAACAATCCCCTCTTGCTTAACATCTCAAAAAAAGGCTGTTGTGATCCCTTGGTTAGAATATCTATTGTTTCCTCTGAGGAAGAGACATGAGGAATACAAATTTCACCACTTTCAATCTTTTGTCTAATGAAGTGTCGATCATTATGAACGGGATTGTGAGCCATACTGATCGTTGCCTTATTGTCACTGTATAATCTCATTGGACTTTTGGTTGACATTTGCAACTCCTAGAGTAGTAGCTTGAGTCAATTAGTTCACTAACCCCATTAGCCAAGGATTGAAGCTCAGATTCTGCACTGTTTTTGGCCACAACATTTTGCTTTTTGTTTCTCCATGTTACTAGATTGCCCCAAACATAACAACAATACTCCGAAGTAGATCTTCTATCATCTTCCGAACTTGCCCAATCTGCGTCAGTATAGGCCTTAATCTCACGGGACTGCCACTTCTTAAAGAAAAGACCTCTCCCTGGACTTCCTTTTAGATACTTAAGAATTCTCATGACAACCTCAAGATGTTCCTCATAAGGGGCATGCATAAACTGGCTTACCAAACTGACGACAAAGGCTATATCCAGCTATGTGTGGGCTAAGTAAATAAGTTTGCCCACAAGTCTTTGATATCTACCCTTGTCTACTGCAGAACTAGTGTTTTGGTCACTTAGTTTGATGTTGGGATCAGCAGGAGCGTCGACAGGGTTGCATCCAAGTAAACCGGTTTCCTTTAATAGATCAAGAACATACTTCCTTTGTGGTACATAAATACCAGATCTGTTCTTTGCAATCTCCATACCGAGAAAGTACCTTTGTGGGCCTAAATCTTTAATTTCAAATTCTTCTGTTAACCTCTTCTTTAAACAAGCCATTTTTGAAAAAAATTGTCACTAGTTAAGATGATATCATTAACATACACAATTAGTATAGTTGATTTACCATCCTTATGTTTATAAAAAAGTGTATGGTCTGTATGAGCATGTTTATACCCCTTGTTTTTTAACTGCTTTCATGAATCTTTTGAACCATGCCCGTGGAGACTATTTGAGTCCATAGAGGGATTTCTTTAGTTTGCACACTTGGTTTGTAGTTCCTATACCCTTAAACTCAGGAAGAAGGTCCATGTACACTTCTTCAAATAGGTCCCCATTCAAAAAAGCATTTTTTATGTCAAGTTGTTGGAGAGGCTAGTCCAAATTGACTGCTAGAGAAAGAACAACTCTGATTGTGTTGAGTTTAGCAACTGAAGCAAATGCCTTTTGATAGTCTATCCCATAGGTTTGAGTGAATCCCTTTGCAACCAGTTGTGTCTAATTCTTTAAATAGACCCATCTGATTTGTATTTGACAGTGAATACCCATTTACATTCGAGTGGAATAACATCTCTAGGTTTTGAAACAACCTCCCAAGTTCTGTTTTTCTCCAAGGCCTTCATTTCTTCTTCTGTTGCATTTTTCCATTCTTTCTTCAAAAGCGCTTCTTCAATTGTCTTAGGTATTTCAACCTCGGCTAGATTAGATACCAAAGCTTTCATAGAAGAGGATAAATGATCATATTTTACAACTCGAGCTATGGGATGTTGTGTACAGGAACGAATACCCTTCCTTAAGGCAATAGGCAATAGGCAAATCATCAGAATTAATAGCAAGCAAAGGAACTTGTGAATTACCTGAGTTTGAGTGTGAGTCATGACAAGTTGCAGGACGTACTAGGTCTTCTACTCTTTGTTGATTTCCCCGACGAGTGTAGACATGAAGCTCAGGAATGTGTTGTTGGGGCTGTTGTTGAACATCCAAATTAGGCGCCCCGGTTTCACTATTTCTTTTAGAATTGTTTCCATTTTCCAAGTTGAGATTATGGTCAATTGTAGAGAGGTTAAGAGGAGGAATTTGGTGGAGTAAGGCTAGATGAAACTAGTAAAGTTGGATGGAGTATGTCGGATGAAAATTTCTAGAAATTATCTTCACTCTTATTCTCCCCTTGAAGGGAATTTTGGGATAGAAAGGTGTATTTTCGAAAAAGGTAACATCCATTGTGACAAATAATTTTCTCTTTTTAAGGAAGTAACATTTATACCCTTTGTGGTTTGCCCTATATCTTAAGAAAATACACTTAAAAGCTTTAGGATCAAGTTTGTCGCGGTTAACTCATGATTGTGGACAAAGGTAGTACATCCAAAGACTTTCAATGGGAGATCAGTGATAGTTCGGGTTTCTAGGAAGTTTTTTGAGAAAACACTGTTTGGTGTTTGGAAATGAAGAACATTGGTAGGCATTCTGTTTATAAGGTGTTAGCTGTGAGAACAACATCATCCTAGAAAAGTTTTGGTGTGTTAGTAGTAAACATAATGGACCTAGCAACTTCTAAAAGTGTCGGTTTTTTCTTTCAGCGATACCATTTTGTTGAGGGGTGTTGGAACAAGTACTTTGATGAACGATGCCATTTTCACTTAAGTAACTTCCTAAAATTTGGTTAAAATATTCTTTTCCATTGTTCGTATGTAGAATTTGAATGTTGGTAGAGAATTGAGTTTTAACCATTTTATGGAAGTTTTTGAAAGTTTGTTCTGCATCAAATTTGTCTTTTAGCAAGTAGAGCCAACACACTCGTGTATGTTCATCAATGAAAGTTATAAACCAACGTTTCGAGTAAACATTTTGAGACTGTGAAGGTCCCTAAATATCACTATGCATAAGAGCAAAAGGTTTAGAAGCTTTATAAGGTCAGGATTTAAAGAAGGTTGTTTGATGTTTGGCTAACTGACACACTTCACATTGAAAAATATCTTTATTTGTAAACAATGAAGGAAATAAATTTTTTAGATAAGGGAAACTGGGATGTCCTAACCTAAAATCCCATGGTATTATTTGATCTCACCTCGTGAGAGAAGGTGATTTCCAACTAATGGTTTGAGCTTGTCTAGACTCATCAGTGTCCTCGTCAAAGTAGTAGAGTCCCCTGTCCTCACTAGCATTGCTAATCTTCTTTCCCGAACTCCGGTCCTAAAATTCACAATGTTCTTGTGAGAAAACAACCCAACAATTACAATCTTTAGGTATCTTACTCACAGAAAGCAAGTTACAAGACAAGTTTGGAACATGTAGCACTGGCTTAAGGATAAGGGTAGAGTTAATTTTAATGGTTCCAAACCCTGCAATTGGAGACAATGATCCATCTGCAATTTTCACTTTGAGTTGACGAGAACTAGGGATATATGAAGAAAACAAATTTATACAACCTGTCGTATGATTTAATGCTCCAGAATCAATAATCCAAGGCTCTTTTTCCATCTTTGTGCATTTAACGGCTGTCAGGAAATTACCTTTTTGGGCTATAAGAGGGTTGCTGGTGGTTTTCTCAGGTGTAAGAAGCTTGTAGAGCTTTTCAATTTGCTCTTTGTTCAGGTTGAGGCCGCCAATATTGTCACTGTTTTTAAGTTTCTGGGTCTTGGCAGTGGACTGGTAGGCACGGGTATCTCTTCTAAAGGTCTCTTGTGGCTTCAGGCTTTGGTTGGCAAGTTTACCTTGCAATTTTCCCTATTGTGATTTGATCTTTGACAGAAATCACACCAAAGATTACCCTTGCGTGCACGCTGTGAGTTGCTGGAATTTTCAGTTCTGTGTTATGATTCTAGGCCTTTGGCAGCAAAAGCTGAGGCTTTGGTTTGGAGAGGAGTCTTGGAGTTGCTTAGCATATTCGCCTTCTTTCTTCCCGAAAAACCTCAGCAAATATTTCTTTGATCTGTGGTAGGGGATGAGTTCCAAGCATCCTGCCACATACCTAATCAAGATCTTTATTAAGACCAACAAGAAAGTCATAGGTATGTTGCTTTTCCACTAACTTTGCATATTTTCCAGCACATTCTCCACACCAATTAGTTGGTTCGAAAATGTCCAGTTCTTGCCAAATCTTAGTCAGGGATGTATAGTATTCAATCATGCTTTTATTACCTTGTTTGAGATCTTGGGCATGATCTCTTAATTCGTATAGCTGGGCTGAGTTCTCAATGTCTGAATATGACAATTGGACCTTATCCCAGATTGCCTTTGCCATTTCATGCACCAGATATAGTGAACCAATGTGCTCCTCCATTGAGTTAATAAGCCAGGCCATTACTAGAGCATTATTTGTGTCCCAAGAAGAGTGACTCGGGTCTGTGAGAGCAGGTTCCTGTACAGTCCCATCTATGAAGCCGATTTTGCCTCTCCCTCAAATAACTATTTGAACTGATTGAGACCATTGAAAAAAGTTCCTGCCATTGAGTTTACAAGAGGTGATTTGGAGAGAGGAATGATCAAAAGAAGCAGTGGGGTTAATCGTGAGGGCAGATGAAGAAGATTGGTTAGAGCCCTCTTTGGATCCATCCTTGCTTAACCCAGTGAGGGTCCTTCTGTAGTCGCCCATCTTTTTCTCTCAACAGAAAAAAAAAATGTTGCTCTGATACCATGTGCAAAGGTACCGGAAAGAAAAAGAACACTGCTGCTAATTTTATTATTCGAAAAAATAATGAATAAAAATATAGAGAAAGCTGAGATTTAAATAGAAATCTCCAGCCAAATAACAGATCAGAAAATCATGGAAATAATCAGCAATAAATTAGGAAATAAAAATCAAAATGGGATCAGATTTTATTCCTAAAAATCAGGACAGCAGTCCAGCTGCTTCCTAAAATCTCGGGATTTTTGATAGTCCAAGGGAAAAACTTTTCAACATTATGTAACATATCCGTAATCATATTGGTGTTTTGGATGAGTTTTTGGACCAAATAAATTGACATGTGTTATTTATTTATTTATTTTGGTGAGAAATTGAAATGAGCTGAAACATCTTGTCATATTGGAAGGATAATCTCTCATGTTCTTTAAGGATATGATTAGCATGACCCTTTAGACTTTAACTTCAGGCTAAGGCAATGAGGGGAGGGTGGCCAATGTAAACAGGTGTAGTCTTTGTAAAGATGGAGGGAGACAGCAGACCATATTCTTATTCATTGTGTCAAAGCCTGGCTGTTGTGGAATTTCTTGCTTATATGCATTTCAATGAGTATTCCTGTGGTCTACTAAGGATTTTGTGCTGGGATTGCATGTGCGGGGGTTCAATAGGTGGAGCTGGCAGGTGTGAAGGATCACACCCTTTGTTTTGGTGCATTTAGAGAGAGCAGAGTCTTTAATGAAGAGGAGCTGTTTGATCAGAGATTAGAAGAGGCCTTCACAAATCACTTTTGGATTGGTCTAGAGTTCCTTTAGAACTTGGTGGTCACTCTATGTTAGATTTGATTAATGGTTTAAGCTTGGTCTAGGGTTTGATTTTGCTTTTGATTTAATCTTATTCTTTTGCCCTATCAAAAAGGGAAAAAGAACATGCACACACGTGCACACACTCAAAGTCGAGGCTTCTAATATGGTATTTGAATGTGGGGACACTTGTAATGTTTGTTATCTTAGAAAATTCAAAATGTTTGGAAAATTGTTTCCAGTTTTCCAAAAGGAAAAGGAAAAAAAAAGGAAAAAATCCTCATTATAAGTTTTATTGTGACGTTAGCATATGCTAAAATAGTGTGTTATATACACTAGGCTTAAAAAGGTGACCAGAAGAACTGCATATAGGAAAAGTTGTATACCCGCCTGTTTATTCTTCTATGAATTAAACTACTGTCTTGATTAGTGATGATATTAACTGTTATTGATTACCTTCTATATTTAATTATAGTACTTCATTTTGTATAAATATAGTTTTCTTTTATTAACAATGTTAACATTTCCTGTTGGTTCCCTATTTTTGTGCTCTGTAATTTTTGTTTATCACACTTAATTTTTAAGACTTATTGAAAAAGAATTCATCATAGTTTTGAAATTTGGAAATCTGAGGTAAATAGGTTTGAATAAATTATTGTTATTTTTTTTAATCAGAATAGGTTTGAATAGATTGTAGTTAGTTGTAACTCCAAATAAAGTCCAGTTTCTTGTTCTCCTTTTTCTCTTCCTAGATTCAGTATTGGGATGAATTATGGGAGCTTTGCAAGAAATCTAGTTCCTATCTTTGGGCTGGTTTAGTTTTACAGATTTTCATGTATATTGTTGAGCTACCAATTTTCCAAAAAGCTTAAGCTTGGAGGATTTGGATTCAATATGTATATCATGCTCCTTAACGCCCTCCCTCACGTGCAGCCCCATACCTGCATGTGGAGAGATAGACATAATTTGGATTCATATCTAACAAACAAATAGGGGAAATGCAAATTGCTAAAAGAGGGGTTGAACCCAATACCTCTCACCAAACCAAACTCTAATACCATGTTGAAAAGAGAGATCTCCTGGATCAGGTTTTTTTTTATTGGACCATCCACATAACCAAGGCGGCCTTGTCCTCTTATCACCATCAGGGCAAACTGAGATCATTGAAGGAAATTTTGATTATTTACTTTTGTGGTTGTGATTTAAAGGGGAGAATTTTCAAAAAATGTTGGTAAGGAGGCTGCAGTGGATGAACTTGCAGGGACGGGCTGAGAGACTTCCGAAGAGACCTCAGAACCAACATCCCTGCGCTCACCAATTAAGGCTGTTCTGTACATCTTTTTGTCTCAACTGGCACCAACTCTGACACCATGAAACTGGGCAGAAAACCAAAAAAGATGAATGAAAAACACTGCAGAAAAAGAAAAAAGGACAGACCACAAAATGGAGACTGCTTTTGTTATATTATTTTATTTCTTTAATACAAGTAGATTTATAGGCTAGATTTTGTAACCATAACCCTTTATTTTAGGAGATTCAAACCAGTTGTAATATTACAACTAGCAACAAGTAACACAATCTCCCATATTAGAAAATAAACCAAATCTTAGATTTTATCTTTAGTCAGAGAATAAGAATTATCCGAGATTCTCTACATAAATAATGCCAATTGCTTAGATGACCACTGTTTTACAACAACAATGACATGAAGCAATAGACTCTAGCAATAGGAGGTTCATTGATTGGAACAAATTTTATTTATGGTTAAGAGATAATACTATCTTAATTAACATGTCCTACTCATCTTTTATCACCTAGTATTTTCCCAATACCAAGAAGTTTATTGAACTTCTTTGTGTTATCAAAGATGTTAGGAAGGTTCCACTCATTTGATGCAAATCTCCCTAATTCTACAACCTCAGACTGAAGAGGCTTTCTAGCTTCCATGTGCAAATAAAATTCATGCTCCAGAATCTTCACTTCATGCAAAAACGTTGTGTAACACTCTTGCCCCAAAAATTTCACTTTGCGCCAAAACATCATTGTGTGTGTGTGTGTGTGAGAGAGAGAGAGAGAGAGAGTACTATTAGCAATTTAAAGTTTCAAATTTCATTGTTTTGGACAATATGTGGTTCATTATGGCTGTAAAAACCGTGTATTATAGTGCATGATATGGTCCTTTCATTATTCATTTAAATGTTTCCTTAGTGTTTGTGGAATCTAACAACTTTTGTAATTTTTTCTTTTTCTCTAGCTATCCACGCACGGAGAGTACAGCTTATCCCTCTTCATTTGACTTTAAAAGCACACTTGGCATGCAAACAAATAATCCAACATGGGGTGATTATGTACAGAAACTACTGGATGATGGTTTTCATAGGCCACGATCAGGAACCGATGTTGGTGACCACCCTCCCATAACTCCAATGCGGGCAGCAAATGAGGATATGTTAGGCAATGATGCTTGGAAATTATACCAGTACGTCTGTCAACATTTTATAGGCACTGTATCCCCTGACTGCAAGTATGTAAGGTAAAAGTTCTACTGTTATATGCTTACATTTTTATATTCCTCTTTATCTTTTTTGTTTATCTACTGGTATTTTCCTTTTAGATATTTTGATGTTGTTGAAATGAAGAAAAAATCCAGTCTACTATATCTCTAGTTGGTTGGAAACACCATATATTTATATGAGAATTATAGAGTTCTAGATTTCATAAAAAACTTCATATCTATTTAGTAACTTAATCAACAAGATAACTTTATCTACAACTAAATAAAAAAGGATAAACGTATAAGAAAAAATCCATATGATGATAGCAACCAATATCTTCAACACTCCCCCCCCTCTCAAGCTGATGCAAAGATGCTAATCAAGCCCAGCTTGGATAAAGAACTTTGTAACACAGCTCTCAAGAGTGCTTTTATGAAAAATATCAGCCAATTGATCTATAAAGTTAATGTAAGGAGTAGAAAATTCTCAAGCTAATACCTTTTCACAAACAAAGTGGCAATCAATTTCTATATGTTTCATGCGCTTATGGAAAACAAGATTAGATGCAATGTGAATGGCCACTTGATTGTCACAATGCCTAGGGCAAGGAGATAAAATTGGAAAACTCAACTCAGCAACTGATTTTCTAAGTCAAATCAATTCGCTACATGCCTGTGCCATGGTTCTATATTCAACTTCAATATTACAAGAAACCAAAAATTATTTTTGAGTATGCTATGTTATCAAGTTACCTCCCAAAAATGTACAAAATCCTATAGCAAATCTTCTATCATCTATTGAATTAGCCCAATCTGCATCCGAATAGCCAACTATATTTAGGTAACCTTTGTTTTGGAACAAAATTCCTTTCCTTGGAGCATTCTTGACATAATGAAGAATTCGTTTAACAGCTTCCAAATGTTCAGTATGCGGCAGATGCATAAATTGGCTTACAGAATAGGCTAGATCAGGAAGAGTAGTAGTGGGATAAATAAGTTCAACCAAACTTAGAGACAAGGATTAGGCAAACAAGTGCCACTATTTACAGATAATTTTTTGCTGATATCAATCGGAATATCACTTGATCGACATCAAAGAAAACCTATATGTTTTAACAAACCTATAGCATACTTCCATTGAGAAAGGAAAATCCCTTTCTTGGAGTAAGAGACTTCCATCCTAAGGAAGTATTTAAGGTGACCAAGATCTTTTACCTCAAAAGTGCTCTTCAAGAAATTCTTAAGATCAAGAATGCCATCAGAATCATCTCTTGTGATAACAATATCATCAACATACACCAACAAAAGAGTGAAGTTTGCATCACACCTTTTGTAAAATAAAGAATAGTTTTCATTTGATCTCTTAAAACCAATTCGTAAAAAAGCGGAACTAAGTTTTTTCAAACCAGATATGAGCAGACTGTTTAAGGCCATATATAGATTTTTTAAGGTGACATACATAGCTCGTTGGTTGAAAAGAATATCCATGAGGGGAAGCATATAAACTTCATGCAGATCACTATTCAAGAAGGCATATTTAATGTCTAACTGATGTAAATTCCATTCATAACAAGAAACTAAGATAAAATGACTCATATGGAGCTTATTTTGGATACCAGAGCAAATGTCTCAAAATAATCCTTCCTATAGGTCTGTGAAAAACCTTTTGCAACTAATTTTGCCTTATATCATGTAATGCTGCCATTAGGATTATATTTAAAGTAAATATCTAGTTGCAACCAACTTGGTGTTTTCCAACGGGTAATGATGTTAACTACCAAGTACGATTTTTTTGGAGAGCTTCCATTTCCTCATCCATTGTTTCTTTCCAAGGAGGTAAAGTAAGAGCATCTTTGTAAGAGAGAAAAATAAGATTGATCAAGTCGAGTAATGAAGGCCTAATGAGAAGGTGAAATGAAATGGTAAGAAACAAAGGAGGAACGAGGATGTCTTGTACAAGAGCGCTTACCTTTTCAAAGAACAATTGGAAGCCCAAGAATGGTTTTGGAAGAAGAAATTGTAGGTACCTCATCAGTAGATGACTCTCAATCAAGGCATGTGGTAGATTCAAAAACAAGAGATGGATCTAAATGAATCATGGCCGATCTCTTCTTCCTACATGAATAAACCTACAAAGTAGATACAATACTTCCAATACTATTTTGTTGAGGTGTGTAAGGACATAATGTTTCTAATGCAATCCCTTCATCAAACATTGTGTAAAAGCATGAGACAAATATTCTTTTGCATTATCACTATGAAATGTGCCTATAGATGTGTTAAAATTATTTTTAATCCAAGCATGAAAACTTCTAAATGTATGTAAAACATCACTTTTTTTACTCTTGAGTAAATAGATCCATGTCATTCTTGAAAAATCATCAATGAAAGAAGCAAAATATTTGGACTTTGAAGAGTCGATAGGGGTTAGTCCCCAAATATTTGAATGAACAATTCAAGCAAACTACTACACCGCTTAATTTTATTCAAGGAATAAATAGACCTATGAGGTTTTGCTCTTAGACATGGTTCACAAGGTGAACTAGACTCAAACTTGAGAGTTACTACTCTCTCTAAGACACTTGTAGATGGATAGTCAAACCACTGGTGCCATAACAGGGCCTGGTCACTGGATACATTGTGTAGCACCAGCTGTAGATGTATTTGAGGAATGAAAGACTTATGGTCCATGCTCCTCCATACTACCATGGATTAAAAAATAGGAATTTATCGAGGCAATTTCACTGAGAAAATCGGATTTTGCTCATGGTCGATACAAAATCAATGATGGAAACTCAGTCCAGCACCACTTCCAAATTCAAAATTTTGAACCATATGCATGGGTTGGGATTGCCTTCTTGCAAAACAAGCACATCACCACTAGGGCAAGTTGCCCTGATTTAATATTTATCACATATGTTATATATCTACTAATTTTGTCTTCTAAAGCTTTTTCCATATATATATATATATATATATATATATATATATATATATATATATATAATTGAAATATAAAATAAAATTTAATAAATTAATTAATTTTAATTATCTCCTTTTTAAACTTTATTTAACTAATTATTGATAATATAAAAACATCATGATAACCTTCTTAATGAGTGTTTTCATAATTAAACACATGACATATAAATATAAACTTATAAATAAGTCATAAACATTTTTAAATTAAAAATAATTATATTCATCATCATTTTTTTACATCCAATACATTCAAACTAAATAAATTATCATTTTAATATTCAATATATTTGCGATTTCTAAATATTTTATTATTGAACATCTTAATTTTTATCATATACATATCTATATTTCACTAAAACAACTTTAATATGTATATTATTGTGGAATTCCGGATTTATGGATGATTGTAGGATGAAATTAGAAGATATTACAGGCTATAATTAGAGATTTGCTAGCTGTAAATAGTTGTAGATTATTTTCTATAGATAGAAGATAGTTTCCTCTCTTGTGGGATCTGACAGAGCTTTTTAAGGAATTACTAGGCTGTTGGTAATCTCCTATTTCCCTATAAATGTATATTTCTGCAGAGTAAATAATATGAAAGAAAATTCTCACAATTATCTTCATGGTATCAGAGCAATTCCGCTTGGACCTATCACTTCTTTCTCGGTTTTAATCCAGAACCAATTTTTCTGGGTGCAAACCAATCTTCTTCTTCATCCCAACTCGTTACTTCTTTAAGTTTTGTTTTTGAGTTTAGTCTCTCATAGGTATTACTTTTCCCTATGGCCTTGGAAACCAGCAGCAGCGTTACAGGAACCATGTTTGGCCAGGAACTCGTGAGCAATGGTGGTGCAGAAGGTTCATCATTCCTCATCACTCGGCACAAGTTAACTGGCCACAATTACCATCAATGGGCGAAGGCAGTTATGATGTTTATCACAGGCAGAGGTAAGGATGAATACCTTTTCAACACTACTGAACTGCCTAAGAAGGATGATAAAAGATTCAAGGTTTGGAACACCGAAAATAATCTGGTTATGTCTTGGCTGATCAATGCAATGGACACAGAAATAGGTCAAAATTTTTTGTTTTATGATACTGCACATGAAATCTAGATGGCAGCAAAGGAAACATACTCTGATAGTGACAATACTACTGATCTATTTGACATCAAGGGAGCCCTACATGATCTAAGGCAAGGTGAGATGACTGTGACTCACTACTATAACACTCTTAGTCGTTTTTGGCAACAATTGGATGTGTTTGAGACCATGGATTGGGAGTGCCCAGGAGATGCTAGTCGATACAAAAGGATTATTGAAAAAGAAAGGGTCTTTAAGTTCCTATTGGGATTAGACAAATCCCTAGATGAAGTAAGAGGGAGAATCCTTGGAACCAAGCCTCTCCCTACTATTCGAGAAGCTTTCTCAGAGGTTAGAAGAGAAGAAAGCAGGAAGAAGCTGATGATGGGAACAAGGCCATTCTCCAATGTTCAGGAAGGATCAGCACTCATCTCCCAAGGCTCCACAAACATTCAAGAAGGAACTGCCCTTGTTTCCCGAGGATCTACCTATGATGCAAGGCAGAAGAAAGGAAGACCATGGTGTGATCATTGCCGCAGACCAGGTCACACCAAAGAAACATGTTGGAAAATACACGGGAAGCCCACTGACTGGAAGTCAAACAAGGAGAAGGAGGCACGAGCATTTGTGGCAGATCCTGAAGGGAAAGAAAGAAGTACCAATGATTCTGCTCTCTTTAGCAAAGAACAAGTGGATTGGCTGCAAAAGATGTTTAGCCAAGGATCATCCACTAACCCCATTATCTCAACCGGATCCGCTGCTCAGAGAGGTAACTTCCTAACTGCTTTACACACAAAAACTGAAGATTCATCAGGTTGGATCATCGATTCGGGTGCCTCCGACCACATGACAGGTGATATATCAATACTCCATGATTGTAGCCCCTGCCATGAGAATTACAAAGTAAGAATTGTTGATGGCTCTCTTTCCACCGTGACTGGTATTGGAAGAGTGATTATTTCCGAGACCCTAACTCTTAATCAAGTTCTTTTGGTTCCCAAGCTCTCATGCAATTTACTATCAATCAGCAAGCTTACTTGAGACCTAAATTGTGTGGCTAAATTCTCTTCCTCTCATTGTTTGTTTCAAGATTTGGCTTCGGGGATGATGATTGGCAATGCTAAGGAAAGCAAAGGACTCTACTGGTTTAGGGCAGCTGGAAAACAAGACTCTCAAGCACATCATGTATCTTCCTCTACTCCTGATCCTAGGTTAAACCTGTCTTTAGATTCAAATAAAGAAAGTACCATCATGTTACTGCATTATCGCCTAGGACACCCAAATTTTATGTACTTATCAAAGATGTTTCCAGCACTATTTAAAAACAAAAATCCCAAACTTCTCCAATGTGAGATTTGCCAATTTTCTAAGCATTGTCGTAACTCTTGTCCATCCCAAAATTACAAACCATCAAAACCTTTTTCCATTATTCATAGCGACATTTGGGGACCCTCTCGAGTTCACAATATCTCTGGGGCTAGGTGGTTTGTTAGCTTTGTTGATGACCATACTCGAGTTACGTGGGTATTTCTCATGAAGGAAAAATCAGAGGTAGGTTCTATCTTCAAATTCTTTCATTCCATGATTCAAACACAATTTCAAGCTAAGATCCAAGTGTTTAGAACAGACAATGCCAGGGAGTACTTTAATGTTATACTCGGAAATTATCTTCTAGAAAATGGGATTATTCACCAAAGTTCCTGCATTGATACCCCATAACAGAATGGGATAGCCGAGAGAAAAAATCGACACCTTCTAGAGGTAGCCCGATCTATTAGGTTTACCACTCATGTCCCAAAACAATTATGGGGAGAGGCTGTTTTAAATGCTACATACCTAATAAATAGGATGCCTTCTAGAGTCTTGAAATTTGATACTCCATGCCAAACCCTTTCCAAAAACTTTCCTCTAAATCGGATTATAACTGATATACCTCTCAAGGTCTTTGGATGTTCTGCATATATTCATCTCCCTCCGCATCAGCGAAGTAAACATGATCCCAAGTCTGTCAAGTGTATCTTTATCGGTTATTCCTCTTATCAAAAGGGGTATAAGTGCTATTGTCCTTCCACTCGGAAAACCTATAACACTATGGATGTGACCTTTCTTGAGAATGTACCTTTTTACACCAAAACTCATATTCAGGGGGAGAATCCAGTCAATCAGCAAGCAGAATATCAGTTTTGGGATGTGCCCGTGCCTGACTTTGGGGTGCCAGAACCTAATTTTTCCAGTGAACCATCTATGGCACCGGATGGACCACCATCAGAGTCACATCAGATTCAAGGAGACAAGGAGTCCATTGGCAAAGAACTTCAAGTTTACTCAAGGCGTCAGAAGAACCCTAAACCGGTGGACCTACATCCTGAGCTTCCTCCTGTGCCTTGTCAAACTGATGACCCGAAATCAAATCCCACCGGAGTCATTCAAGGTAATATTGATTCTCCTGTTATTACTGATGAGACTGACTCTATGGATGATCTCAATAGGCCCGTGGCCCATAGAAAGGGAGTAAGATCTTGTACTCAGCATCCCATCTCAAAATTTGTGTCCTATGAGAAGCTATCTCCTAATCTTCGAGCTCTCATCACAAATTTGGAGAGTATTGCTCTCCCAAACTGCACACAAGAGGCCTTACAGCATCCTGAGTGGAGAAAGGCAGTGAATGAAGAAATACAAGCACTGCAGAAGAATGACACTTGGAAGATTACGAAATTACCACAAGGAAAATGCCCCGTGGGTTGTAAGTGGGTCTTCAATGTCAAATACAGGGCAAATGGGAGGATAGACCGGTACAAGGCAAGATTGGTGGTCAAAGGATTTACACAAACCTATGGGATTGATTTTCAAGAAACTTTTGCACCAGTTGCAAAGTTAAATACAATCCGAGTCTTGCTATCCTTGGCAGCCAACCTTGATTGGAATTTGCATCAACTAGACGTCAAAAACGCATTTCTCAATGGCGATCTTGAAGAAGAAGTCTACATGGAGATTCCTCCAGGCCTAAAACTCTCCAGTAGCAACGACCTAGTCTGTAAACTTCAGAAATCACTCTATGGGCTTAAGCAATCCCCAAGAGCTTGGTTCGAGAGGTTTACTAAGGTGATTAAAGGAGAGGAATTTTCACAAGGGCAATCTGATCACACTCTTTTCATTAAGAGATCGCCTAGTGGTAAGATTACAGTTCTTATAGTCTATGTTGATGATATAATTGTTACCGGGAATGATGAAGAGGAAATTTCCCAACTTAAAACAGTTCTAAGTAAAGAATTTGAGATTAAAGATCTAGGAACTTTGAGGTATTTTCTTGGCATGGAGGTAGCAAGGTCAAGCAAGGGTATCTTTGTATCACAACGAAAGTATACTCTTGACTTGTTAAAGGAAACAGGAATGCTTGGATGCAAACCCTCTAATACTCCTATGGATCCATTCAACAAGATAGGCTCAAAAGAAGATATGGTTGCTGTTGACAAGGGAAGATATCAAAGACTAGTTGGAAGGTTAATCTACTTATCACACACAAGACCTGACATCAGCTTTGCAGTGAGTATGGTTAATCAATTTATGAACAATCCCACCGAAGAACATCAAGAAGCCGTATATAGGATACTACGCTACTTAAAGATGACTCCAGGTAAAGGATTATTCTTCAAAAGAGTGGCAAGCCGTGACGTGGAGATCTTCTCAGATGCAGACTGGGCTGGTTCCTTAACAGATAGAAGGTCTACTTCAGGTTATTGTACCTATGTCTGGGGCAATCTAGTTACTTGGAGGAGTAAGAAGCAATCGGTTGTGGCACGCAGTAGTGCAGAAGCGGAAGTTCGTGCCATGGCCCATGGAATTTGTGAAGGGATATGGTTAAAAAGGCTGCTTGAAGAACTCCAGCTCGCTCCTCACAGACCTATGAAGTTGATGTGTGACAATCAAGCAGCAATCAGCATCGAAAAAAATCCAGTCCATCACGATCGAACCAAACATGTTGAGATTGATCGTCACTTCATCAAAGAGAAGATAGAGCAAAAGATCATAGAAGTGGACTACATCCCTACACGGCAACAGATTGCAGATATAATGACAAAGGCTGTTCCTAGAACCCAATTTGACATACTTCTCTTCAAGCTGGGAATGATTAACATTCATTGCCCAGCTTGAGGGGGAGTGTGGAATTCCGAATTTATGGATGATTGTAGGATGAAATTAGAAGATATTACAGGCTGTAATTAGAGATTTGCTAGCTGTAAATAGTTGTAGATTATTTTCTATAAATAGAAGATAGTTTCCTCTCTTGTGGGATCTGACAGAGCTTTTTAAGGAATTACTAGGTTGTTGGTAATCTCCTATTTCCCTATAAATATATATTTCTGCAGAGTAAATAATATGAAAGAAAATTCTCACAATTATCTTCAATTATTACTTGTTTTATCATTTCTTAAAGGCTTTTTTTTTTTTATTTATAATATTGCTATAAGTTTTGATGTTTTTTTTTTTTTAGAATTTCCATCCAATATTTCCATAAAATCCAACCACCGATATTTCCGCGATTTCCAATATTTTATCCATGCTTACCACCACCAATCATTCTCCTCATCTATAGATCCTGAATGATAAAATGTGAAGGAAAAAAGGTTACAAAGCAATTAATATTGTTCCCAATTTCCTCATACACGATGTTTAATCTTTGAAGAGTAGACATACCTTGTATGTCAAACTTCTATGTATCCACATTCCCTATATACTGTATATATGATATGCACTACTTGACATGCTTTACAGGAATAAGGTAGAATTTTCAATTGGTGGCGAAATCTTTCGCTGTATAGGGCAGCATGTTATAGTCAAAGGCTTTACATCTATTATGCCATGGCTGGCAGTAAATGAAAAAAATCTTCCTCAGTTTAAAAAGGGAGAAAAAATAGAAGTTTCAAAAGTTGAGCTCTATGAGGTAATGTTCTGAACCTCCTAAATCGCTTCTGGCTTATAACTGTTGGTGTTTTGAGTTTTGAATGTTATTTAACTGCTTCAAGCTTTCCTGAGATTTTCCCTATACTGGGTTCTATATTCTATTACACCCTGAACAGGCTGATTTTTATTTTTTTTCTTTTGCCTCATGATATAATTAAAAACATCTCCTTTTCAATGTGCACTTTGAAGAAGGGGAGTATTGAAGTGGAGTGGGTAGAGAAAGGGTGAAAAAAAGGAAAGACTAGAGATCAAATACTATGATGTAAAACCTGAGTGTTGAACATGCTACTAATATTTCTCATAACTACTTATTAACTGTTTATGAAATTTATAGGGGGAAACCAGTCCTCCAGATTATCTTAGTGAAAGTGAGCTGATATCCCTAATGGAGAAGAACGGGATAGGCACAGATGCATCCATTCCTGTGCATATTAACAACATATGTGAGCGCAACTTTGTGCAGGTTTGTGATAATCTTTATCACTGAAAATTTTGATTCTCATGCATGTTTAAATGTGGAAAATTGTTTCATAGAATGCATGTTTTGGAATATAGATTTTCAATTTGCCTTAAGATTGCAGGTGCAAGCTGGAAGGAAGTTGGTTCCAACTGCTTTGGGGATCAGCCTAATAAGAGGCTATCAGTGCATTGATCCAGATCTTTGTTTGCCAGACATTCGAAGTTTCATTGAGCAGCAGATTACTCTTGTTGCCAAGGGTCAAGTGGATCACTCTCGTGTGGTGGAGCATGTACTACAACAATTCAAGCAGAAGTTCATTTATTTTGTGAAGCAGGTTATAGAATTCATTGACTTTGTACCTGCTTATAGTTGCCACCTGCTTAAAAAAATTAATTATTTTCCTTGTTTAAGAAAGAAAAGGAAAAAAAAAAAGGGACATGAAAGACTGCATCATATTTCAGTGAAATTTTAATTTATTAGGTCTCGTCTTTTTTTTATTAACTCAATGAAGCCTCTCCCAACAATTTGTGGTTTGCTAAATGAACCTCTTCTTCAGTGTTCAAGTCATCTTGTGGCCATATGCTTAAACAAACTATATCCAATTGCATCTTTTGTCACTCTCATGATCCATATTCTTTTTCATCTTCCTTTTATACCTGTGCTGCCTTTACCTGAATTTTTCAATTAGTTGTGCATCCTTTATTAGGTGGTGCATAACTGAATTACCATTGATGTTTATCCCTCATCTTGTCCTTGAGTGATGCTGCTTTTGACTTTTGAAGATGAAATTCATTTTTTGTTGCTAATAAATCTTAAAAAGACATTCATTCTCATTCCAAGTTTTGTTCAGTCTTTTCTTGCATTGCAATGTAAGCGCATCATAGAATCCCTTTGTTGGGTTCAATCTTCCTTCTTAATTAGTTTTTCCTTTCTTTGTTCCTTTTCTTTTTCTTGAGCATGCTGCTTCTCAACTGTGCCTCATTCTCTGTACTATTTGCATAGCTAGTGTGTTTGTCTGACAAAATTTTTTCACTACTCTAGTTCTATGAATTCTTGGGAAACACTTTGCTTGCAAAAGGGTCATTTTTGAAGTATTTTGTTGTAACTGGTAATCTTTTCCTAGATGCATCCTACTGTGACCCATTAAATGTGCCCTGAAGAGGTTAGTGGTTAAATGAATCTTACACAACTAGCAGGCTGGTTGGTTTGCATTCAAGAAATTAAATGAATGCCTTTAGCTATGATTTGATTCAATAAGTTAGTTTCGGCAGTTATTTTTTTTTATTTAAAATCAGGAAGAACCATTTCATTTCTATTGAAAGGAAAAGCAAGATAAGAAATTCTCCCTCTATGAACTAGCTGACCAAAAAGAAGAAAACCTCTCAACGAGAGAACCAAACAATCTCAAACCTAGGGAGTCTAAAAGCAAAGGGAGGAGAACGCAGAGGGACCGTCGGCACCAAGGCACTCTATATCTGTGTTCGTTTTGAAGTTATTGATGAAATGCCTCAACCTCCTCATACCCAGATACACTCCAAGACTCAGTCATGGGTTAACTGATGTCTCTTTCTTCCTCTTCATCATGGGTCATGGGTCATGATTCTTGAAAATTTTTCCTTTTTGAAGATAATCTTTGATTTTTTAGAGATTTCTTAGGTTTGGATCCCATTTGTTGTTATTTGAAAGGGAAAAAAATTATTTATTTCGGTAACTTGGATGATTCAATCGAGTCAACTTGGAATATCGATCAACTTGACCGAGTTTAACCGATTTCCGACCGAGTTTGTGTTTCAGATGGTATTGGGTATCAGACTCAACGCAGAAAGGGCCAAGGCCGGTATGACTCAGCTGAGTCTTACCGAACTTGGCTGATACCTTGAACCATGGATCTGCATCTTAGGAAACCCTTGAGGCCTGGATCAAGTGGCAAAGGGTTGGGTTAGGGGTGTGGGAAGTTCCACATTTGTGTCTCCCTAGGGACCAAAAATGGAAAAACAAGAAGAGAGAGAGAGAGAGAGAGAGAGAGAGAGAGAGAGAAGATCCATGTCCTAGGAAAGAAAGTAATTATGCAAATGAGACAGATTAACCCGCTTAAAGAGCACATTATCAAATCTTTTAGATTATTTTATGTGCTTTCTTATTGTCCTTGTTGCGATCAGAAATTTGTTGGAAAAGTTATTTAGGGAACCTCTTTTGGCGGGAGAATCAGATGGAGTTATGAAACTGTAGTTAGTCAGATGGGAGAAGATATGTTCTTAGGTCTAAGGGTGAACATTTTGTGTGTAATTAATGTGCCTAAGCTCAGATAGTGGTTATTGAAAATTTTGGAGGGGAACTGAAGTTTGTGGAGGGTATGGAAAGCAGCTTTTGTGGAAGAAATGAGGAGTCAGTGGGTCACATGAGCTTTGTTCTTTAATCTTCTTGCTCTTTTGTATGCTGTGCATGGTGCCTAAGTCCCTCGAGGAGCTCCTGTGTAATTGCATGGAAAGTTTGTAAAGATTAATGGGGAAGGAGTGCAACAATCTGATCTTTTAGGAAGAAGAATGCACCATCCAGAAGCCAAAGGATATCCTTGTTGAATTCTTATTTCTCTGGACATGGTGGCCTTGGTAACAGCCCAAAGATGTTCATTTGTAGATTTTATTCATATGGCTTGTGTTAGGTTGGTTTAGTGTAGCAGATTTATGTTTTTTTTCCTAGATTCATAGTATTTCCCATCTGATTTGGTCTCTTTTTTTTTTTTCCCTCTCCTTGTCTTTCATATTGGCGTTCACCCTTTTGGCACCTTCTAATGTTCCTATCTTATGAAAGGAAAATCAAAAAGTTTTATCTCTATATTTAGATTTATTTGGTTAGAATAAAAGATTATTTTCTACTTTTTAGGTTTTTTTAGTTTCTATAGGAACCCTTTCTTAGAGTCATTTTAAAGAAATGAATTACTAATCAATAAAGGTCTCCTTTTTGCTTCTATTATGTCTTGAAGATTTATCGGCTACAACTATCAACTACATCATATATTTTCTTGCAGATTTCTTCAATCTGAGTAGAGCAATACATTTAGAGTATAGTTATGCGCTTCTTGAACCCACATGCTTTTCCCTTCTAAACTCAAAATTGTTAGTATTTGTCTTCTTGGTACAGATTGAAAACATGGATGCATTATTCGAAGCACAATTTTCCCCACTGGCTGATTCAGGTCGTGCACTTAGTAAATGTGGCAAATGCCTGCGGTATATGAAGTACATTTCTACCCAACCATCACGTATGTATTGTGGCACATGTGAGGAGGTCTATTATCTTCCTCAAAAGGGCACAATCAAGGTAGTTTGAGTTTTCAAATACAAAATGCCTCATCTTTTTCCTTGTATTGAAAGACGGCCTTTTTCTAAGATCTATAAGTATTTCATGTGGGTATGCTCCACATGCTGAAAGTTCTGAATAACGCTATGATGCAGACAATATGACATGCTTATGCTTATCTTCTCTGTTGGTTAATTCTTGGGCATGCTTTAGTATCTTCCTGTCATTGTCTCTGTCCACTATATTTGGCTAACTTGGTTCTCAGGATCTCTAAAATATATACTACAAGTGTCAGTTGTTGCATGTTTGAGTAATACAATTAAATCTATTCTTCTTCAGTATAGATGTTCTCCTTTCTTCTGTCCTGTTCGGGAATTATGGAAACAGATACTTGTGATTTAAGTTTTGATGGACACTGTGCTGAGGACAAGTTGAAATGTAAAAGAAAATAAATAATATAATAGAGGAAGATCTTAGATCTACTCAATGGCATGTGAATGGCAAGATGGTTTGTTTGTTACAAATCCAAGCAATATCCATTCAGAAAACACTGGATTCATGCTAGAGGTATTGGAATGCTCAATTAATTATTTCACCACCTAAAGAAATATGTAGAAAACTTACAGCTGAGTTATTCTTTCATTCTCATCCAGAATGCTTTTGGAAGCATACTGTGCTTGACATCCATTACTCAACTTTTAGTGAACTAATAAATATTTTCTTTTCTGCAGCTGTACAAGGAACTCACATGCCCTTTAGACAACTTTGAGCTGTTAATCTTCTCCTTGGCTGGCCCAGAGGGCAAGTCATTCCCTCTCTGTCCATACTGCTACAACAGTCCTCCATTTGAAGGTATAGACACACTCTTTGGCGCCACCAAGACCAGTAGTACTGGAAAGCTGGGGAAGGGAGCTGGAATGCCTTGCTTCCTTTGCCCACACCCCACATGCCCACATTCTCTGATAGCCCAAGGAGTCTGTGCCTGCCCAGAATGCAGTGGAACACTTGTTCTAGATCCAGTAAGTGCTCCCAAATGGAGGCTTTACTGCAATATGTGCAATTGCCTTGTCTACCTCCCTCAAGGCGCTCACAAAATTTCCACAACTCGGGACCGGTGTCCAGAATGTGAGTCTACAATATTGGAAGTGGATTTCAATAAGAAAACAACACCTTTGCTGGATGGATCTACTTTGTATACTGGTTGTATACTATGCGATGAGTTGCTTCATTCACTTGTGGAGATGAAGCATGGCAAGTCATTCTTCAAACGCATGGGTTCGAGGGGGAGAGGAAGAGGATCAGGTAGAGGGGGATTTAGAGGAAGAGGACGAGGTGGGAAATGGGATGACCCCAAAATGAGCTTCAGAGACTTCTGAGAACTTTAGTGCTTAAAACATCATACTGTTTCGACATTAAATCTGCCAAAACTTCTTGGGTTTATTGAGGAAGTGTTGTTTTCCATATGTAATGGCTTGAAATCTTGAATGATCGGTTGATAAAAATGAACTCATTTGCAGAACCTGTGTCACATTATATTCTGCTAGTGATTTATTAATTTTAAAACATGCTTTTACAACTTCTTATTGGTATTTTCCATTCTCAATGTGGTTTTGATTTGCATGTACCTTCTTGGGGATGATTTCAAAGAACTGAAATCAATCTTACAAATGAAGCTAGCTATTCCTTTCAGCAACAGTCGCTGTTTCAGGTGACTCCGTCTTTTTAACTTTTGGTGATCAAGATAGTTTACATATTCCATAGCCAACAGGAGTGGCATCATTTTCATACTCATCAAATTTAGCTGAATGATGAATCAAATGTCAAAACTGAAACTCCACGCCAAAGATAAGTACTTCACAATGTTTTATAAGTCGAACCGGACTGTCCACGTTTCCGGTCCAGATTTTGGCTTTGGTTTATTGAGGGGTTGGCCCTGATACAAACGAATCTAACCAACAAACCAGTTGAAGTAGTTGGATTTGGAAACTCGGTCATTGATTTTTCTTTTTGATCGTAAATGGTATAAGCCCTATACCAAATTACAAACCTTTCAAATTTACAAGTGACAACCAAGTACTGAAAACAAAGTGATGTAAAAAGATCTCCTCACCGGGCTTCCGGACCCTTGCTGTTGGTTTTGCTTCTTACCATCGATTCATGTGAACTGATACCTGCTATAAGCGTTTCTACATCCCAAGTGCAAAAAATAATTTAGCTTGGGCCTATTTTTTTAATCATTCTACTCCTTTCAATTGCTTTGAACGCTAAAGAAGTGATTGAGTGAGCTGGTTGACTTCAAAGAGGTAAAGTCCTACAAATAAGGGCAATCGGGCATCCCTAACTACGTTGCTAACTACTTTCCTCCGATGGTCAAGTAAGCACTACGTCTTAAAAGTGTAAGGTATACAAAAAGAATTGAGTCATAGTCTTACTCTCACACCGAGTATGATGATGCATGTGGAGGGATCCAAACACTAAGGCATATATATATAAATATATATATGATGTAGGTACATTAGGTCATAGCATAATGGTTGACAATTTTGCTTCATTCATTTTGGTTTAGGATTTTTCTAGATTGTGTCTTACTCTCTATTGAAAACTTGAGGTTGTTATGTGATAAATTGGGATAGCACTGGTAAGTATAAAAAAGTCTATAAAAGGTAAATTAATGGTTATTAGGCATGTTGTGGACTAAGGTTTTTAAAATTGAGTTAAAGAAATTAATTTTTTTAAAAAAAAAAAACCTCCTCAAGTACTCAAGTGCTCTAAGAGCACTTGAGCGCCCGTGGTAGAATTCTTCAAAATTCTAGAGATCCATTTTTTTTCATTCTTAAAAGGCTTATTTTTAGGAATTATATGTCTACTAGGTTCCTAGGCCTATAAATCCCTTGCCTAATAAGGTTTTTGGTTTAATGCTTCTAAATTGAAAAAATCTAATTTGTCTTCTCCTCCTTAAAACTCTCAAAGAAATTCGTTTTCGCTTCTACCAGGTCGTGAAGAAGATTTGTATCGCCTCAAGTACTAAGGTGAGATCCGCTAAGAGTACATGAGGTATTGCATCATAGACTTGGAAGTGTAATATAAGTGTTGGGGAGTAAAGCTTACGAGTAGCTTCCACAAGTTAAAACTATGTATTGTACTTTCATATAATAGATTGTCAATTTAAGGTCTCTTACCCCTAGTTTTTACATCCACATGTTGTGTGAGTGGTTTTTCATATAAAAAACTCTTTTGGATTGTTGATTTAAGGTTTCTTGTGTGTTGATTGTGCTTTAAGTATCCCTAATCTAGAGAAAGATGGTTAAATAATTTGATTTTTTATTTACAGGTTAAGAAGGGTTCAAACACTTATATACTCCCCTCTAGTTGTTACCTATAGATCATATAACCTTTATACGATTTGCCCTAAATTTGGTTTGTCAACTAGAATTAAATAGATTATGATCTCCTTTGACAATGAGAACAATGGTAGCTCAACTATGATCTCCCTCGACTATAGGAACAATACTTTGTTGTTATTAGTTGGCAAACATGATTCTTGCAGACAATGTTGTGATCAATGCGTTCAAATTATTATTGAGCAGGTTTGTTCATGCGATGATTGGGGGATAATCTAGAATATCACATGCTGATAGGATAAGTCAATATTACATCAGGCATCCATAGTGGCAACCCTAGTGATTGAACTGAGATGACTTCACATGTTGTGGTAGGTTTTAGTGGGTTTGTCATGTTCTACTTTGTGTGGTGTGCCAAGGTCAAACAATGGTGCCCTAGGCTAGAATGATTTTGATTTCTTCATATCACCTAATTTTCGCTCTCACACATTTAGCAAATGGTAGTGTTTTTCTTGGTTGTTGTTAGGTTGAGGTGCACCTTTTAATTTACTCATGTTTAGAGCAATTTAGGTATTCTACACATGTATTAATGGATAGAACAACAAGTTCATCCACGATCATATACAAAACATATATTATAAATAGGTTCCACACAACTCACATTATAAACACCAATCAGGTTAGTAGAGATCCCATGCCATTTTAGATAACACGGGGAGGTAGTTTTATCTATTTTTCCATTATTTACAAACATATAAATTTTTTAATTTACCATCAATTAAAAATGCAACATAATTTATGTCTAAATATTTTGAAAGTTCAAACATACTTGAGCTCCCAACCACTTGTGTTGTCCTTTCAAATAAATTTCTATAAAAAAAATATCACTTTTAGTTTAGTGAAATTTGATGAAGTTGAAGAAGATTTACTATCATATTTAGTTTCATATTATTTATAAAAAAAATATATACTTGTTCATTAATTGTTCTCATGGGAGAAATAGATGATAAATGATATGTAAAGCTATAAAGCTCATTGTGCTTTTTTACACGTCAACTTGTTTTGAGCAATTCTCTTTAAAAACATTTTTATAAAAAATAAAATAAAATAAAATAACCGATAAACAAAAACACTATAGATAAAAGCGCTTTAATCATAATCATTCGGGTTCAAATCTATTATTAATATATTCATTTCCTCATTATTTTGTAATCTTGCCATTATGATGAATTCACACCTTATAAATTTCAAGGTTTTACTTTTCATACAAATAGGCAAAACCAAGAAGATGATAGTACCATTAATTTGCATTAAGATTGATTTTTTTAATAAGATTTGCAACCATTGATTAATTAATGAGAGTCTAGAAGATATCATTAGAATAGAGTTCATGGATAAGGTAGGTCTTAAGACCTACTGATTGACCTTTGATTTGGCCACCAAATATGATGCTCTCTATTCATATTTGCTCTATTTCACCAACCCAATTACCGTTAAAATAATTCCACCAATGATCAACTCTCAAGTCTCGATACTCGACATGGAATATTTAATGTTAACTACTTCTTTCAAGGTCAAAATTACCTGCCTCTATCCATGCTATCAGAGACTCCAATGATCAAGAAGACTAATCAATTAGGGCCATGATCCTCTCCAATGTGAGGAGAAAAGGGCATCTCATCCTTTTTTATAAGAGGATGACATTTGGCAAGTTGGAATAATCCACCATTAAAAGAATTTTAAAAACATTTATATGAGGGAAAAAAAAAAAAAAAAAAAAAAGTTTGAGACTTCTCCATTAAGTGTCTTAAGCTTCAAGATACTTCAAAACCATCATAATTTTAATTTGTCATATATCATCCTTATAAAGAGGATAGGAGATGCTCTATATTCCTTACATTGGATAGGATCCTAAATATTTGTCTTTTTTGCCTTTAGTTATCCTTTAAAATAATGCTTTGCTTTTGAAATCACTACAAATCAAAACAAAACACTAAAAGGTGAAAAGATGATTTGAAGATGATTCATGACCCAATCAGAACCAAAATTAAAAAGTATAGGTGAAGATTGTAACAAATAAGAATTTGAAGTTCATTAAGATATGAAACCAAACCCTGAGTAGAACTCTCAAATCCATGCAGGTTGTTGGTCATACTCTCAAATCTATTATTATAGGAAATAATCTTCACAAGAAAGGCATATCCACAATTTGACATGAAGTTGGGAAAAATTTTCAAATATTAAATTATTGAAATAACATAAAATCGTTGAACTAATTTTCTTATATTTGGTTATACTATGAAAAATATATATATAAAAAAATCAAATATAATTAAAATTAATTAAAAATATATATATTTTTAAATTATTTAATTTTATATCAAAGAATTAAAATAAGTTAAACAAGTTTAAAGTGATATAAAAAATAATTTTTTGGCTTTAAATCTTTTTTTTTTTCCTCCACGTCTTCTTTCACATTTTCTCTCAAATTTTTCATAAATTTTCCAAAAACTAAATATATGCTTTTACCTTTAAGAGCCAAATACATGTAGACAACAGCATGTATTACAAGATGAATGATTGATCTTTGAGCCAGGTATCCTAGAAAAAGCAAGGAAATTAAAGGTATTGCCCATAAGTTTATACAATTTTATTGATCTTTCCTATCCATTTTTGGGTTCACAAACCTTCTTCCCCACACTATGGAGATTTATCTTAGTGCTTAGGAAAGCAGCGAAAATGATAAGCCAGGCATCAATATTTAAGAAGCAACTTGATCATTTGAGCAAGCTTATCCAATAAAAAAGCAAACAAAAGAGAAAGGGAAAGGGAAAGAAAAAGCAAAAGCTTGCAAGATAAGTAAACTTGTGCCAGTTATCGTCTTTATTAATTCATCACTCAACGAGTACAGTACCAGTCAAGGGAAGATTCAAACTTATTTAGTAAATAATCATAAGTCTAAGGCTATGGCTATGGCTCTGGCTCTGCCTATGTCTCTCCTCCAATCAAGGCGTCAGCAGTGAAGTCTTGCTGAATGGAGCAAACACATCGTTGATGCTCGAAACAAACACAAAATGGACAGTCACAACGCCCACTGCAGTCTTTATTAAGACTGCAGCCTTCCGCCAGCTCTCTTCCCTCACAACCTTCCAACACCAAACCTGCCATCCATTCACCCACGGACAAACACAACCATGTCATTTATATTATAAGAAAATAAGACCCAACTAGAGAATATATACAGAAAGAAAGAGACAGAACCAAGTGCAATAAGCAATAAGAAGATCCATGGCTTGTACGAGGCTTTCTCCATCTTGTAATCACAAATAGCTGCCTTTTACCTGTGTCCTCTTGGTTATATATATATATATAAGTAGATGCGGGTTTTTTAGTTTCATTTTGGTAAAAATATTTTCCTTTTTTGTTGTCTCATTTTGGTAAAAATGTTTTCCTTTTTTGTTTTATATAAAAATAACTTTTTCGGTAACAACCCACGTGTAAGTACTTGAATTGGTATAAGGTATTTATGTTAAAAATTGATTATTTTTCAAATAAAAACACGATAAATATGAAATTCCTATTACATCCCTTTTAATCGATTAATTTATTAATTTTCTTATCCAAAATTTTATCTATTTATTTTTTCCTTTTTGGACACACTGGAAATGACCCTCAATCCTTGTCCCTTTTGAGAGGATGTGACCATCGGAGGGAATTTTGCGCATTTACCATATTCAATAATGATTTGATCATGAGGGAATGTAATTTGCTCTTTACCACATAATTTGATTGGAGGGGGGATTTCACTCCTTTACTATTTCAATGGTTACCCAACAATTTGGGATTTAATATTTTACCTATATAAGTTCATATATGATCAAGCTTGACTCAATTGAGGGTCACTGCTCTATTTTCACTCCGTCCAAACAGACCTTGAGCTTATGGTAATCAATTTTGGATGTTATACATAATACAGAGGGTTAGTCTATAAGAAATTAATTATAAATTATTATATTTTGCATAGAATCAAAGTAATTAATCTATAATATTTTATAAACTTTCATCTAATAATTCTAGAAAAGGCTTTAATATATAGTTGTTTGGTGGAAAGTACTCAGAAAAGAAAAAAAAATGGTAAGAAAAATGATTTTATCATATTTGGTTTTATATGGAAAATATACAAAAGAATAAAATATAATTAAAATTAATTAAAAATTTATGTATTTAAAAATTATTTAATGAAGATAAATAAATAACATTAGTTTGAAAATATATATAAAAATAATTTATTGGTTCTGAATCTATTTTTTATTTTTCTTCATTTTTTTCTTTTCTTCTATTTTTAAAAAACAACAATATCAACTTACCTATTTTTATATTTCATATATATTTTTTATTTAAAAAAAAATAGAAAGTGTATGGAAAACATGCACTTAGATGATGGCTACCTATAAAATATTGAATTATTTTGGGTGTATGAACATTTTAAAAGGGTCAACACCATATAAATCCAGCATGTTTTTTGCAAATTTGAGTTGAATATAAATGAATTTGAACCAAATTCATATCAACCTACTTAACTCATCCAATCAATAAGTAATTTTTGAGTCAATTTATATAATACGAATTTAACCTGAATTAACCCATCTAATAATTTCGTTATTAACTTAATTATATTTTAAAACTATTTAACTCATTTAAATTTGTTTTTAAATAAATAGTTAATTAAATCATAAACTTTGATTGAGATATTAATAATATAAATATAACCTAATTCAACCAAATTATTAAATAAAAGAATATGATTATTAAATAGGTTAAATTAGTTACACATTTTCTCAGTTTAATAATTATATAGTATTTAGGTTTATATTTTTTATAAAATTATTATTGGTATCGGATTTTGGTTAAACTATGTAGTAGATTATGATATTTTTTATACAATTATTATTGGTATCGGTTTTTGGTTAAGCTATATAGTAGAATATGACATGAAAACTACCCACTAACCCAAATTGCCACCCCTTTATACAACACATGAAACTATTATTCTTCAAAGAAAGAAATGGGAGGAAGATCTAGAAGACTACTAATATTCTTTCCTGTTGGGACAATGATGAGACAATACCCATAATGGAAATTAATCTCTTTTGTCTAATAGGGGATCATTTGTGGGAAGAATTTGTACTATGTCACATCTTATGTTTGGTACCTGGTCGATGTCTTACGTATGTTTGTTGATCAAAGGATGAGTCCTGTTTGTTTTCATGTTTGAAGGAGATGCAGATTCTTTGGAATTCCTATACAAAGCATAATTTTAAAATTGTAAAAAAAGAAGAAAAAAACCAATTAATACAAATTAATTTTATTTTTATATATACGGAGAATTTTTATCCACCGTTTTCAAAATCAAACCTCGTTGAAAAAATCAACGCCCAATTCAATTTTTTTTTATTTTATCACATAACAAACTACCAAAAACATTATTAATTCTTTTATTTATATATATTCAAAATTTAATTAATTCTCTATAAAGGGTTTCCATAGAAGTGCTGGAAAGAAAAGTATTACAACCTAAAAATATTTTTATTAGAATTTCTCCCAAACAAACCCTAAATCAGAAAATCTTTAAAATCAATTCCACCTTTTTGTTTTCACAATATTTAAAAAAAAAAAAAAAAAGTGAGAATCTTAATCAAGCTAAAGTGCCAAAAAGCAAGTGACAGCAAATGATAAGATGATTTCAAAATTGAATTGCCTTCTAACCCCAAACACCCCAGCCAAACAAGTCATGAGTCATGACTAGTGGAGTTGTGGAGCCCCAAACAGCAGGCCTCCTAAGGATGACAGCTGGGTGGCTAAGCTCTACAGAGAAAAGGACTAAACCCACCAGAGCCTCAAGCTCATTGGGTTTGCTTGAAGCCTCATTCTAATCCATGACACGAAGACCCAATACAGAACCAATTCTCTGGTCTTAAATGCGTCCATATTAGACTGGGAACCCAATTTTGTCCCTGAGTTTCCACTTGCCTTCTCCTTTCAGACACTGTCCGTAGCAAAACAACCTCACAAAATATATACCAAAGCCACTTTGCTTTTTTCCCTTATTTTCTGTGAATTGGGTGAAGGGTAGTGGAGCAATGGCTTGGCTTCGTCAATCACTGGTTTTAGTAGCTCTTGGGTGTTTGTCACTGCTTCTGCAAATCCAAACGTCTCTTTCCCTCACATGTTCTTCACAGAAGTTCACAAAAAACAGGCTTTACAGCCACTGCAATGATCTCCCACACCTCAGCTCATACCTTCACTGGACATACAACTCAAATAAATCCTCCCTCAGCCTGGCTTTCATCGCCCCGCCAGCTTCATCTTCAGGGTGGATTGCATGGGCCATAAATCCTAATCAAACTGGGATGGTTGGTTCCCAGGCCTTGATAGCCTTCAAGGAGGATAGTGGATCAATGACTGTGAAGACCTACAATTTGGTGTCCTATAAGCTCATAAATCAGACTGAGATTGCATATGATGTTTCCGACATGGAGGCTGAGTATGAGAGCGGTGAGATGAGGATATTTGCCACGCTTGCGTTGCCGGAGAACACGCAGGCGCTGAACCAGGTCTGGCAGGTGGGTAGCAAAGTTGTGGATGGGAAGCCTTCCATCCATGGATTTCAGCCTGATAATTTGAACTCTAAGGGCAAGCTTGATTTGATTAAGGGACAGAGTGACACCAGCAGTGGAGGGAATTCTAGGCTTAGAAACAAAAATGTAAGTACGAATTCCAATCCTGTCATTCCTTTTTCTTTGATTTTACTGCATACGATTGAATTCTGAACTGGGGTTTGGGCTTTGAAATCTTCCTCAGCTCTTCTTGATCTGAGGTTCAAGGGATATATTCAGGTGGAAATTGAGAGGAATAAGAAGAAAAGATTGAATACTTCTTCACAGCTTCTCACTGCTTTGGTTGATAGAGAGAATTTGTGGAAATATTTCAATATTCATCTGATATTTTGCTTTTTATCGGTTTGGTTTCTTCTTCATAGCATGGATTGTTCTTTTTCATCAGCATAAGCTAGAATTAATTTGGGGAATAAACTTGATCCTGCTTAATTCCTTTACTCTTCTTCAATTCCCTTTTTTTTTTCTTCTGTCTTTTCCTTCAAATTCTGTGGTTGTGTTTGATCAAACGCCTTAAAGGAGTACCGCTGTGGACTATTTCCAGTAAACATGGCATACTTCTGGTGGCAAATTTCAGGACTTTTTTTCAATCTGTTACTTGTTTTGTTGAACAGATCCATGGAGTATTGAACGCTGTAAGCTGGGGAATTATGCTTCCCATTGGAATGATGATAGCAAGATACCTGAGAACATTCAGGCTTTTCCATCCAGCATGGTTTTATCTCCATGTTTCATGCCAGGTATCTGCCTATGCTATCGGAGTTGCCGGCTGGGCTACTGGCCTTAAGCTTGGGGGTCAATCAAAGGGGGTCCAGTACACCACTCACCGTTACATTGGCATCACCCTCTTCAGCCTAGCCACCTTGCAGGTCTAATTCACTTCTAGTACTATTCTCTGTATTGGGGTACTTGAAAATTTTCCATTGCTGATGAGTTCAGAACTGCTTGTACTAATTGACATGCAGGTATTTGCATTGTTCTTGAGGCCAAAGAAAGATCACAAGTACAGGTTCTACTGGAACATTTACCATCATGGAATTGGGTATGCGATAGTAGTTCTGGGGATATTTAATGTGTTCAAAGGACTGGAAATCTTGGATCCACAGAAGAAGTGGAAGTCAGCATACATAATCTTGCTCATCATACTGGGGGGCATTGCTCTGTTTTTGGAAGTAATCACATGGATTGTGGTTGTGAAGAGGAAGTCCAGTGAGCCCAAAAAGGCCTATGATGGAATAATTGACAGTTCAAATGGAAGGCAGCAGCCTCTTACCAGCTAAGTTATATGGCTTCTTCACTTGCTGATTTTGATATGTAATTTGCTTGTATTGATCTTGGTTATTTTGAGGACTCCTTCTATATCATACCTTATTGTCTATATTGGCTTGTATGAAAATTTGGCGTATCTCTTTTCTGTCTTTTTCTTTTTTTCTTTTTTTGTAATTTATTTTTGAAGTTTGAATGGCAGTTGTGAAGGTAGTTGAGTTAAAAGAATGTTTTCACTTGATTTTGTAAAAAGAATTCAGTATGGACATAATTTTGATCTTGAATTCAGTATGGTAAGCCTTGACTTAGATCATTGGAAAGTGGGGGCAGGGCAAAGAGGATAAAGATAAAAATGGAAAGCAAAGAAGAAGTTAAAAGGAAAAGATGGGTTTAAACTTAATTTATTTTTCTACTTTCCCGAGGAAGTTAAAATTACTTAAACTATATTTGGTTCTACTAAAAAAAAGAAAAAAAAAATAGAAAATGATTTTTTAATATTTGGCTTTACTATAAAAATATAAAAGAAAATCAAATATAATTAAAATTAATAAGAAATTCATATATATTTTAAATTATTTAATCTTTACATATGTGAGTTAAATGAGTTTGAACTACTGTATAAAAGTAATTTATTAATTTTAAATCTATTTTTAATTTTGTTTAAATAAATAAATAAATCCTATTACAATGGGAACTTTTCTTTTCCTTTTTTTTTTTTTTTTGGTCAAACTAAACTATTGAATTTAAAAGCATCTAAGAAATTTCGGGTCTCCATTACACCATAAATTAGCAACTTTTTAACCTGGGAAGACTTGACTTGAGGATGACTGACAATGTATTTGGTAGTATTTTTATTTAAAATATTTTTAGTAGAAGTATTTTTAAGAAAATCATCTATTAAAGTATTTTTTTCAAAAAACAATTACAAATGATTTCTCAAAATTTTAAAAATATTTCTTAAATTCTATTAAATACCTTTTTTTAAAATAAAAAAAAAATCACAGTCAAACCGAATATAAAAGTTCTTCCTCCTGGTTACGTCCATTTTTTGGTTTGGAGTTCTTTCCCTTTCACAGGTAAAGTTGATTAGGGACAATCTTGATAATGGAAGGCATAGAAATTAAATCGTCTCTCCTTTATTTATCCTGTTCTTTGTCTTTGCCCCCTTTGACAAGGAAAGATTTGGTCTTCCATTTATTTTTCTTCAAAGAAAACATATAGTAATTGTCCTTTGGTTCTTTTTTAGGTTCTTCTTTTTTCTTTTTTTTAATGCCTTCAGTGTTTCCTTTGCCAAAGCTGTTAGACTCATGAAGGGAATTCATGATGACTTATGCTTCTTTTTTTTCTTAAATCAAAATAATAATAATAAAAAAAGACCCAAAAAGAATAAAGCATGCCAGCATGATTCTCACTATGCTAAAACACTACCTAATTCTAAAACTAATAGAGAGAAGTCGGTCGACCCCTTAACTTATAGTTTCTTTTTATAAAGCTACTAAGAAAAAGGTGATCAAGAATGAAAAGGACCGAAAAGGTTGGTGAAGAGTCTTTTCCGAACAAGTTGTTCAAAGAATTTAACACTCCAATTTCATGAAAGTTCTTATTTTCACTTCATTTGTCTTTCTTATTATAATTGCTTCCCATTTTCTTTCCTTTGCCTAGTTAATTTAATAGTGAGAATGAGACTTTGTTGGTTAATGAGGTAATTTAAAAGCATTTAAATTATTAGAATTGGATTTTGATATCTTATTTGAAAATCTATTGATTTCAAAATATTAAAAATCAAATATTTTTATGAAATTCGATATTACATCCCATTAATTTGTTTTAAGAGTCATGATTAATCTATTTTCATGTTTATGAGTGATATTGTTACGTCCTATTGAAGTTGGGTTTAGGTGCCTAAATGGGGTTGGCTTGACCTAATCTAATTAAAAATAGGTGAGGGAACAGATTCCGGGAGTTGAAACTTTTCCTATATAATATAAAAAATAAAAAAATAAAAAATTAGATCTCTCTCTCTCACCCTCTCTTTTGAAAAAACACATCTATCTTTTGAATTTCATCCATTTTTTATTCTTTATAAAAAAAAAAGGTTAAGACATTTGTATCGTAAAACAAAGTGTTTTTCAATTGTAGTTCTATTTACGACTTGAGATAAGAATTCATCGATGAAATGGGCATTTCAAAAAGTAATCCACAACCTTTTTTCAACACATTCTAATAAGTTTTAACATACATTGTTAATTTGTTATTAGATATTTGAAAAAAAAAAAGAATCAAGCCCAATTAATGGTTTGATACAGTGTTCATTACAAGTCAAATGATTAATATTTTAGTTATATGATGGTCCTAACTTGAGGAGCTCATTTTGAGGAAAAAGTGTTTGGCAGTTGGGAAACTTAATCCCGGAAATTTGGGTTTGATTAATAATTTTATGAATCTTAATATAATCTTGGTTATTTTATTAGTCCATGCATGTCTCCTTGGTGGGACTGCATTTAAACTCCCTTGTATGTGTTTGCTTTTTCCCTTACTCATTTTCACTTATTTGCTGTCTATTGTAATCATCACACTTTGACTTGACCTCATGATTCATGGTCATCATCCATATATGAAGAACCAAAATAAATTGGAATTTTTTTTTTAATGTAGGCAAAAGTAATAAATAAAAAATCATATTTAATTTTACTGTATATGCAAAAATAAAAAATATATATATATATCTAAAAGATAATTAAAATTAATTATAAATTATTTATTATTTATATAAAAAATTAATTAAAATAAGTTAGATAAATTTAAAATAATATATCAAAATAATTTATTAATTTTAAATGTTTTTTGTATTTTTAGTTGTTCTCTTTATTTATTTATTATCATTTTTATTTCTTATTTTCTTAAAAATCAAATAAAAAATTTATCTTTAAATAATATTAATATTTCTATCATATTCAATCATTACATAGATATAGCATCATCATAAGCAAAAATAAAATAAAATAAAATAAAAATAATAGGAAAAGAGACGTGTCACCATCCTCTTGCCCTCAAAAAGAAGATAATTAATTCAGCTTAAATTCAATGAAATTCAACAGATTAGTTGACTTTGTTAGAAAGAAACACAATCTAGGCCAAGATTTTTCTCACACAAAATCCCCTGAAATCAAGAAGGACATTGTAGGTTTAACAACATGTCAATATCCATAGCTTCCCATAAATCATGGCACATGCCCTGCTACCACAAGTTCAAAAGATGAGGTAATTGGGACAACAAAGTCACTTTCATTAGGGTAGATAGGGTGTGTGTCCCCAAATGATAGAGATTCACATGCATGGCAAAGATTATGATGATGACCATAAAATCATATTATATATATAATATGGTGACATCATCATCACATCATCATCACATCACAACTGGAATCCAAGTGGCCTTGGAATTATCGGAGGAGACACGTCCTTCAATGCTCATCATCAGAGTTAGGAGAAAAATTAAAGATGTTTCTAAGTTTCTAACAACTGCTTATTCAATTATTCTATGCATGTGCATGTGGTAATAAAGTGGGATTCATCATCTTTTAGTTTAAGATTCTAGCTGGATCCTAATATAACCCTCTCATAATCAATTAATTGATTATGACCCTAAAACAAATGGAATTGAATTAATTAGTAGAAGGTCATATTGGTAAATATATATATATATATATATGGATGGAGAAAAGTGTCTCATTTCACGCAATAAACTTTTTAGATCCTCATCTAACTTCATAATTATAAAAAAGGAAAAAATTATTTTGTTAAGATTAAAATACTCTAATTTATAATAGTGCATTCTCGATGTAAAAGTTATGTCTACTTGATTGCAAAATTTTACTATGATGAAATAGAGAATACAAGATAATCACAAACGTCTCACACTCTTTAGGTTTTACTCTACATTTCTTTATCTTTCTTAATTGCACTAATATGTCCAATACCCTAAACACAATACAATTAAGGTAATTAAATTATATGTTGAAAATTTTTAAAATACTATGACTTAAAATACCCTTACATACAAAATTTCATTTAGTAGTCTCCAACCACGGGATTTACCATCCCCTTCCAAACCCCATGTCAATCTTACAAGGTTGATTCACATACTGTCTCTATATAGAGTCAATCTGCATCAGGGCGATTAGACTCCACACATCTTAACATCTTTATTTTTTCATATGATTGTAGCCTTAAATACGGTTAACGTCATGGGGAATAAATGACTTGAAAGTTCATTTCTTTTAATATCTTCTCCCAAGTTTAATAGATGATTTGAAAGTTCTCCTCTTCTTTATCTTAAATTACATGTTGAAAATTTTCAAAATACTATAACTTAAAATACCCTTATATACAAAATTTCATTTAGGAGTCTCCAATCATAGGATTTACCACCCCCTTCCAAACCCCATGTCGATCTTACAAGGTTGATGGCGATTAGACTCCACACATTTTAACATCTTTATTATTTCATATGATTGTAGCCTTAAATAGGGTTAGCGTCACGGGGAATAAATGACTTGAAAGTTCATTTCCCTTAATATCTTCTCCCAAGTTTAATAAATGATTTGAAAATTCTCTTCTCTCAAGTTTTTTTCTTTCTTTCTTTATTTTTTTATTTGTACAATATGAACTACAAGCATAATCACTACAATAAATACTTTTTAATAATTGTGAAAGTTTATAGTATTTGAAAAGTTCATTACAAAAAATAATAACTCAATAATTATCAACATAATATATGTATATATGTATATAGAAAATTAAAAGAAGGAAAAAAATCAAAAACCTTTCAAAAATTGTTTTAAAAGGCCAAAATTAAGCTAGCATGAAAGGGAAACTTCGAAGATAAGAGTCCAACGTCCAAAAGAAGCTTTTGTTTTGGACGAGAGGGAAAAGAAAATAACAACATTAACTTGTTCAAAAATGCCAAAATTTAAGGTAGCATGAAAGGGAAGCTTCGAAGATAGAGTCCAACGTCCAAAAGAAGATTTTTGGATGGGAGGGAAAGGAAAATAACGTCATTGATGACAAAAGGTTCATTGCATTTGAAAGCCCAAGCACAAGGGCCACAAATATTTGTTGTGGTCATCAAGATTTCAAATTTTAAATTCATGTGCATTAAATTTATTTTCTGTTTATCATTTCTTTTTTCAAAAATTGAGATATAAAGAGAATTGGCCTTTGTGTTATTAATTTTTTTAGGCTTCACAATTTTTTTTTCTTTCCAAAATTTTAAATTATGTGATTAATAATGGTGACATTAAGACTATGTTTAGTTCTCGAAAAATATTAGAAAAAGAAAAAAAAAGTTAAAAAAAATGATTTTCTTACCTTTTGTTTCACTATAAAAATATAAAATATAATTTAAATTAATTTGAAATTTGTATATTTTTTAATTATTTAATTTTTTATAATAGAGAGAAATAAATAAATTGAGTTTGAAAAAAACATATAAAAATAAATTTATTTTTTATTTTCTTTTACTTTCCTTCTCTATTTTCTTTTATTAGAATTTTTTTCTCAAATTTTCGAGAACAAAACATAGCCTAAATAAACAAATAGCAATGATTAGTAAATAGGAATTATTTTAGGGTACACCTAACCATGAATCCAGTCTCTGGATTCTGTGATTTTTTTTGCCACTTAAAAAGTCTACTAACAAGAAAATTTTTGTGATAGTGATTTTTATTTAATTTAGAATATATATAAAAATATTAAAGGAGAGTTGGCTAGTGGGAGATGTTAATGAGATCCTTAAAATCTGCCCCAACACCTATCTAATTTTTTTATTGTTATTTTTTTCAAATAAAAATGGTTATGAAAGGTCAAAAATGTCCCCCTCCCCTCCTTACACTCAACTCAAATCCATCAATTCCTAACTTGTTCCCTTTGCCCTTCCCTTGGTCAAAAATGTACATCCCCAACTTTCATTTTCATAGATTTTTTTCTTTTTTTATTTTTATTTTCATAAATTAATGAAATTCATAGTATCCTGAACTCTAGGATCAGACAATGAAGTGCATCCAAAACTTTAGGTAAAGACATCCAAAAAAGGAAGGAAATAAAAGAAATATAATAATATGAGAAGGTGTACAAAAGATAAGAAAAATGAGGATACTTTTATCTTTTTAAAAAATAATCCTATAAAAAGAAACATGATAGGTGTTATATAGAATATTTTACAAGTTGATATATTATTGTAATATTATATTTTTTTTATAAAATAAGGAAAATTATAAAAAAAAATATCTATATAATTATACATGAGAAAATGTTATGAGATAAAGATGAATTTGTAAAAACTATATAAGGTAGATAGAAATACAAGGAAGAATGAGAGACACTCAATTGAGCGAAATAAAAATTCTATCATCTATAATATTTTTTAAGGATTTAATGAAATGATTCTCTCTTATCCGTATATGCTCTCTCATCTGTGTATGTAGGTATGATTAAAACCTCATGTATTTTTGTGTGAATTATTTTATCTTTATATTCTTAAATTAACTTTATTTGTATTAAAGTTTTTGTTGTGACAACAATAGGTGTATTTAGTATTTCCTTAATAAAATCCACATTTATAATACGAGTAAGTATGATTTATTTCCATGTTCCATTCTCTTATTATTCTTGGACTAATGACATTTTGACTCTAGTTTTTAGAGTTGTGATACTAATTGGAGTGTCTCGGCTATGGTTGTTTTATTATTGAATTGAATCTCACACATCCTACATTTAGAGAGTCTGTCTTAATTTGATCAACTTTAAGCTATATGCAAGTAAAATTCATTTGAGGTACATATGTATTGGAAATACTAACCGAATGACATGGAAATTTGAAGAAAAAAAATTAAAAAATGAGTAGAAAAAATTGAAAAGCATGTAGATGCTCAACTGTCCATATATTGTTCAAATGCGCCACTTTGAGCTTCTAAACTTTTTGTTAAAGGCAATTTTGAGGTTTTTTGTTGAACTTTATGGTAAATTTTAGGGGTGTAAATGTTTGATCGAGCCTGAAAAATCACTTTTAATACTTGGATTGGGATTGGATTAAGCCTTTTTTTTAATAGAGCTCAATTTGGATTGGGTTTGGATCGAGATCAAACAACCTGAAAACTATTTAATATTTTTATAATATATATTATCATACATAATAATATTAATTTTCTTTTTAAATTTTTAAGAAAAAATATCAAATTATAATTGTATGACACATTTTCTCATTTTTTTATAGAAAGGTATATAAATTTATGTTTACTTTTTTTGTTACCATCTTGAAACTTTGTGTCATTTATTATTTAAATTTTGGTATAAATATATAAAAAAAGTTTTTAAAAAATATTATAAATAAATTTTGAATTATACAACCCGATCAACTCATTCAAATCTAGTCTAACCCAACTAATTCAAGCTTAGAAAAATAATGTTGAGTTGGACTTGAGTTAAGTATCTTCAATCAGAGGTTTAGTTAAGTTGGGCTGAAATGGATTATTTCTTAATTTAGGTTTGGCCTGACCCAACCATCAATCCAATCAATCCGTCCAAATTATATTCCTAATAAATTTGTTTTGTAAAATCCTTCTTTGATCATTGAACTAGATTTTTGATACAAAACCTAATAGTTTAAATTATAACGTATGTATGTGATATAATAGTCATTATTCCAAGGTAAGACTCTAACTTTTAGGCTATAGTGATCCTTAAGTGTGATATGTGGCATTTCTAATACATTCCTAATTTAAATGCACTTATATTAATAGTCTAGTTAATATAAAAAAAATTTCTAACTTATTTGTACAGTTTTGAGGTTATTTAACTTTTCTAATTATTTTAAATTATTAGGAATTTAATTATTTTACTTTCTCTAATTTTAAAATACAAACATATGAACATTTGAATTTGGGTTGTGACATAGGCTCTTTCAAGAACTCTTTTGCAAGTCCTTTTGATAGATACATGTAGTTCATCAAATCGCTTTCCAAAACATGGTATTGGGAAGATCTAATAAGGAGTAAAAGGCATTACAAGTGAACGTGAAAAAGGAGTGTAGGTGCTAATTGGTCTAAGATCCTTACTTAGAAGTATATGCATTGTGATCAAGTAAAATTATGTATCTTCTTTTTGTATTTATTGCATTGTTTCTACAATTTGATTCGAATCCAAGACTATTCGCCTCTTTCACACATCCTTACACTCACCCTAACCGGTCGGCCAAGCCTGTTATGGCCTGGCATGACTAACTTGATTACATGAACTCATCCCCTCGACAGCCCAAAGCCCATCTTAGTTGCTGGGCATTTAAAAATGCAATCCACCCTTACACCCTATTTGTTTATTTAGAATATAGAAAATGGGCCACATGAAAGTTGTTCAATATCACCACCATTCCAGTCTGTCTACAGCCATTCTCATGATCTACAAAGCATATTATGGATCAGACACAAACAGAAATGCAGCACTAGATAAGACTGACATCTGGGTATTATATCAATATTAGTTGGATATATGAGAATGTTTGACATGATGACTCAACTACTCTTGTCCTATTAAAAGAAAATGGTGCATGGTAAGCTATTAAAGAGAGAGTCTCCTGGGAATGTAGAATTATGTCTACCAAATATTCACCAGATATTGGCCTTACTCAATGTAACCTCTCAAAGAAGTACAATGGCCATCAAGCTTGGTAATTTCACAAACAAGAATCCCAATCACAAGATTCACTATACCACTTCATTCCAAATAAATTTATTGCATTTCATAGCACAAAAATTTGATTTCTAACTGAAACTTTTGTCTTATTTAATAACTTAAAAGCACTCAAGAAAAACTTGATATCACAACAAATCAGATAAACCTTGTGAAAGCCATCTTTGATGAACCTTGGGAACCCTCTTTTTGGTGAAGAATGTTGTGAAAGCCCCTTTTTGATGAACGGTTTGAAAGCCCTGACTCGAATCAGGTTGTAGAGTTGGTGAAACAGAACTCACTTTGAACAACAATATTTGCTCTGTGCTTGCTTTGATCTGTTAACTCATCATGAACAACAAGAATACCTGCTATTTGCTTGCTTTGCTCCATCAGCCCCATTGCTAACAAGGCTTACCCTATTGACAGATAACTCGGCTTTGTACGAATCAGAATTCAAAACTTTCCTGCTGATGTTGTTGTAGATCTCGCGAATAACAATCTCAAAAGCTTTTTTAACATTAGTAGAATCGAGGGCAGATGTCTCAATAAAGAACAATCCTTCTGCTTCAGCAAGGCTCTTGCCCTCTTCCACACTCACATCCCTGATGTTCTCCAAGTCACTCTTGTTGCCCACCAGCATCCTTGCCACAGTTGTCTCAGAATGAGCTGCATGATTGTTCCATAGAAAGCTCAAACTTTGAGATAACCAATGCCCAAAATAATATAAAGAGGAAAAAGAAATGGTCATGCTCAACAATCCAGATGGAGCACAACAGAACAGGCAAGCTCTATCAGAGAAAATTATAAACCTTGTAAGCCTAAGCTCACACAGGGGGTCAAGCTTTCTAACGTTTGTCAGGAATTCTAACCTCCGATCACAAGCCCATTTGGCCCCAGAAATCTGTCTGTCAAGGGATCGAGGGGGTTGTGCCTACTATCTCCTTTAGCAGAGTCAGAGATGATCAATTCCACCATTCCTAAATTCAAAAGGGTTGAGTGTGGGCTCGTGTTTCTTCCATGTACAAACCAATATAATTTACGACAAAAACAGCTTTTATTTGAGAGGTTAAAAAGTATTTGGTTTGCCGGTTAATCAGGAATTGCTTCAACATTGTAATCCTCAAAGAGGGAGTTGTGCATGCGTGAAAACTATACAATGCTTGTGCTCTCTATCACTGCTTTTTCTATTCCTCTTCTTTTGCGTCACCATCAACCTTTCAATCACATTCAACAGCACAAATTTTTTAGTTTACCCCTTCACTCTGGCCATGGCAATTCAAATGTCGAGAACCTCTTTTACCCTTTCCAGAGCTTCATTAATTGATAAGAATTTTTTTTATAATATAGGGTTAATTAATAAGGATCTTTTACTACAGTATGCTTTTCCTATTGTTCTCTTCTTACATTAAAAATGGAAATCAAAATCAGTGGCAAGATTAATCACTCAATTGTTGAGATTGAGGACAAAACCAACTAAACCTTGGTTTTAAAATTGCCAACCTTTTGGCTTAATTATTCAAAGAAGGCTGAAGTGCTATACATGACACCTATATTTTTAGTGAACATTGTGAGACACAATACCCAGTCTCATACCCCCAATTGATCAAACATAATATTCCTTGAGAATTTCTTCCACTTTTTTGGTTCAGTGTTCTAGATAAAAATTTAAGAAATGATGTGGATCCAACTTGAGAGGAATAAGACAGAAAGTATCATTTTGCAAGTGGTGAAACTATAATGAGTATGCATAATGATATAATTAATTCAGGCACTGAATTTCTTGACAATTCACATTCAAATTTTGATCAGACAACTAGACTTCATGATGTTATTTGACTAAGCCAACAATCATCAAAATAAATTGAAGCATGTCTAGCCACTAATGAACAAGAGAAAAGTTCCATGCTGTCCAAAAACAAGAGAACAAAAGCATCATGTAAACTCAACCACTTTTCTCATGCTGTCCAAAAACAAGAGAACAAAAACATCATGGAAACTCAACCACAAAGTTAAGATCACTTAATCTCAGCAAAAGATGCAGAAACCTACCAGTCATACAATGGGATGGAAAAGGAACCCAAATCTTCAACAAGAGCATATGGAACTTCAATTGAAAAATCAGCATACTTTTAGAATCCATCAGGCAACAACTAGTAGGAAACTTTTGATCATACACCAAAACCAAAATAAATTTAAAAAGCATTAATCGAAGTAATTTTTCGTGATTTTTCCCTTTTCTTTTTGAAAACCCTGCATTATTTTCTGATAATTTGGAAAAGTATAGGGAAATCTGGCCATTATAAATCTCTTCATTTATTCTAAATTTAGTAATTACTAAATTAGTAAACTTCAAACAGAGCATCAGAAATGTCAGCCAAATGCTAATTGACAAAAAAAAAAAAAGATTAGGTTGGTGAATTTGGGTGGAAAGTAGACAAAGTGAACCATGCCTCCATCCAAGATAGACTTTTTTTTTTTTTTTCCAAGAGAAAAAGAGAAGTGATAATAAGTAGCCAACCTTTTATACTTCTTTTTGCCTTTCCAGGTTCCACTTGGACAGATCCAGTGAAAGAAAAAGAAAATTACTAACAATGGATTCTTTCCCAAGTTTCAACACTTCTTTTTGCATCCAAATGGAGCCTTATTTCTAAATTTTCATTTCTAATTTACAAAGTCTTGACCAACTTTTGACCACTAATTTTCTGCCAAAGCCCAGATCTGCATATTTCAAGCATCAAAATTCAAAATCCATTCAATAAAACAAGTATCAAAATCACCTCCAATGATGTGCCACCCACAGCAATCTCAATCTCAAAACTTTTTTTTCCTTCAAGAAAAAACTGAATTGGGTTTAAGATCAGCCACCGTTTGGCGGCCAAGAAACATAAAAAGTCAAAACGATGCAAATTTCTTACATTGACCCCCAAAAAAAGTCACTAAAACTAATGCTTATTATGGAGTCATTCATTTCAAGCAGACTACCCAGTTCTAAATGATTTCCATTCATTTTTCCCAGCAAGCAAACAAAAAAACAACCAGGAAAAGAAAAGAAAACTTACTCTTGAGCTCATCGAGCCACCGAGCAACACTATCAAAGGTGGAGCGGCGGCTGATATCATACACCACGAGTGCCCCCACAGCGCCTCTGTAGTAGGCAGAAGTGACTGCCCGGAAGCGCTCTTGGCCGGCAGTGTCCCATATCTGAGCCTTGACCTCCTTTCCATCGATCTCCATGCTCTGCGTCTGAAACTCCACCCCAATCGTGGCCTTGGAGTTGATATTAAACTCGTTGCGAGCATATCTCGAGAGCAAGTTCGATTTCCCCACCGCCGAATCTCCAATGATCACCACTTTGAACAGATACTCCTCTCCTTCTTCGTCCTCCATTATTGAGAATTCTGTAACTTTCTTTTTTTCTCTATTTATCAAAAACAAATCTAAAACATGCAGAAGAGACTGAAGAGGAGAGGAGAAGGAGAAACAATAAAGTAAAGGAGTAAAGCTGGCGCGACAATAATAATTAGAAGCGGTAGAGGGAGCTGCGTGGTGGGCAGTGTAACAGAAGAATTGATGATAAAAGTAACGCCTTTAATGTCATAAACTAGACGTGCAGATCATTTCCAATTATTTCAAATATTTGGATGCTTTTGTAAATTTTTTTCCTTATTTATTTATTTGAAGGAAAAGCCTTGGGTGGAATTTCTAGTCAACAATTAGGGTCAGTTGGATTTTCAAAATATTTGTGCGAAAATGGAAAAGAAAAGTAAAGAAAAATAAAAAATAGATGTTTATATAATAATAATTTTTTGTTATTATTTTAAATTTGATTTACTTATTTTATGGTTTTTATATAAAGAGTAAATAATTTAAAATGTATAAAATTTTAAATAATTTTAATTATATTTTTTTATAATAAAATAAAATATAAAAAAAAATCATTTTTCCTTTTTCCAAGTTCTTTTTGACAATAATTAGTCTAAAAAAAATAAAGAAAATTATATTTTAAAATTTTCAATGTATGTAACTAGTGCAATGGAGCAAAGGTTAAGAAACATTCCCTTAGTCATTGCTTGTTTAAAATTTAATATATACTTTGAGCTTGAGTTAGGATGGCAAGTTCGCGATGGGTCATCCTCATCTCAATCTTGTCTTATTTATTTATATTTATTCCCATCATCCTCCAAAAAAAAAAAAGTTTAAATGGGGTGAAAGGATTAGTATAGGAAATTCTCATATCCTCATTATTTAAAAATTTTCAACATTTTTTTTTAAATTTTTATTTTTTTAATTTTAAATTTTATTAAAAATAAATATAATTTATAAATATAAAAAAATATTTATAATTTATTTTTATGAAAAGTAATATTTTATTTATGTTTAAAAATTGAAAAATAAAAAAAAATCAACTAAAATATTTTTTATTTAAAATTATATATAATTAAAGCAAGACGGGGTGGGACAAAGTCATATCTAAACTCACCTCGAGTTTTTAAAAACTTCCTAAACTTGTCATGAACTTGCCCTGAGTTTTTAAAAACTTCTCAAACATATCCCTAACCCATTTATTTTTATCCCAAACCTTTCTCATTAGGGACGTGATAGATGAGTACTCGAAAAAACTCATTTCATTGTCATCTTTAAACTTGAGTGGCATGAGACGAGTTACTCCATCCCCATTCCAGTTCATTCATATAACCTATTCTCATTCCTATTTCAATAAAAAGTTTAAATGGCAAAGGGCAACCATCCCTATTTTTTAAACTTTTATTGTTTTTTTTTTAATATTTTAAATTATATTTAAAATAAATAGATTTTATAAAAAAAAATAAATGTTATAAATCTATTTTGTTAAAGTGTATAGATTTAGTAAAAGGGAAAGACATATGTTTGCTAATTATACTACGCAAAAAGAATAAATTTGTTCAATATTGTGAAAAAGCATCTAGATTTAGTTGATGATAATTAGTCATAATATGATGAATTAATTTATTAAAAGGAATAGAAATATCTCATATTTGTAAATCTAACCTTTTCCATTTTTTGCCTTGAAAATAACATTTTTTTTTTATATAAATACCCCTCAACTTATTGATTATTTACATGTGTTTTAAAAGTGAGAATATTTTTATCCAAAACAAGTATTTTTTAGGATTAAAAAAAATAAGGGTTAGATTTATAAAATAAGGATGATTTCATCCCTTTTAATCAAATAACCCAAATATGATTGAGCAACAATTCTTTGTCCAAGAGATTTGATAATCCATTTTTATTACTTATCTTTGTGGAGAGGTTTTTCATCTTGTTTTTTCACATTCCAATTGGTTTTTAGAAAAATTTGGAAAAATACTTACAAGAATTATTCTCCGATCTATTCTTACCTCAATTAACTAACATATCTAGGATTTTTTAATCAAGCTTGCATTTTTACTATGACTTGTATCACTCTAAGGCACCTTATTGATAATAGGAATTCCAATTTCCTTTTAATTTCTTTTACTTGGAATTTATTTTTATATCACACCTTATCAAGTTTGTATAATGTGTTTCACTATTTTATGTTTTTTATGACAATTCCTTTTAAGAGAGGGATTCATTTGTAAAATGAGACATTTTATAACTTCATGTTTGAAATGATTTGTAAAATAGAAAACATAGACGAAAAAATAATATCTATGGACTCATATTTTTCATGTACATCCCAACTTAATGGTGATACTCATTTTATTGTGAAAAACTTATTTTTGAAAAAGTTGGAATCGTCACTTATTCTTATTTATTTCTAAAATGGAAAACAAAGTAAGAAATAAAACCTTAATGACTCATTTTTAAAGGAAAAACATGTTTACAAAAACCGAGTACAATCCGATTACATTTTGAGAAGGTATTATAGGATAGCACCACTCTAAACACTAAAAAGGTCTCTATTAAACAAGTAGAGATAATTAAGACAATTGACTAATAGATCAATGAATACCAAGAGATAAAATAAATAAACAAAAAAAAAGAATACAATAAGGTAATGCTAATAATAAACAAGAGTAAACGATAAAAGAACATTCAAAGCATGACATGCGTATCAAAGGAACAAAACAAAGAAGGGATGGAACATACATCATCAATAATGCTCAAAATGGGTAGAACGCTTATATAAGAAGAGAAGGTTAGTTCACAAGCAAAATAAAAGATGTAACATCAAAACATGAGTGTCTCGATATATTCAAGATATACATAATTGTGGATCTGCATCTTTCACATGCATCTCCACTTGTCGACAGGACTCACTATTTGAAGTGAAAAAAATTGTGTTTTATAAAAACTAGAGTCGTCACTTAATTTTATTTTGTTTATAGGGAAAATAAAATAAGAAACTAAAACCCTAAAAAAATTATTCCTTAAACTTTTGAAAAAACGTGTCTTTATAGAACTTGAGTCTAAATCTAAGGATCATATTACCTATAGGGAAAGTATCTTAAAAATGTAGCACCCCTTTAAGCCCTAAAAAGGTCTCTATTGGCTAGGTTGAGAGAAGTGTGACAATTAATTGATTAACTTAGGGTACCAAGAAAGCTTAAGGGGTCCCTACATTTTAATTATATAATGAGCAAACGAACAATCATTCTCAGCCACAAACATAAAGCAAAGTTAGCAAGTGTACCTAAGGTGCCTCTTAAAGTAGTATCATAAGACAATGGGGTTAAATCAAACAACAAGTTACATAACATGCATCTCATAAAAAAAAAATAAAAAATTGAAGTAACAATCAAAACAGTCAAGGATAATATCAAACATGAATGAAGTTCATACAAATCATGCATACTCATAAAATGGAGAGCATACCTAAACAACATATCTTAAATGCAATGTGCTTCCAATATGAATAGAGATGGTTAGGATGAAAGATAATGACAAACAATTATGTAAATAAAACCTAATGAAGTTCATACAAATCATGCATACTCATAAAATGGAGAGCATACCTGAACAACATATCTTAAATGCAATGCGCTTCCAATATGAATAGAGATGATTAGGATGAAAGATAATGACAAACAATTATATAAATAAAACCTAATGAAGTTCATACAAATCATGCACACTCATAATGTGCTTGCCTATGTGTGCTAGCATCATGTGTGTTGGCATCATGCACTCATCGTCGAGTCACCTAAAAGCCTTGCACCCCATTTGCCTCAATTGTTCACCATGTCTTTGTCATAGGTCATTCATGGAATCAAAGTGTTGCCCCCACAAAGCTTTGGTGTCATATGTACAAGGTAAAGTACTAACACCTTGAAAAGTATGGATAGTGCTAACGGTAAAATAATTTTTTATATATATTTATTGGGAAAAGCGAATAAAGTATTCCACGGTTCAAGAAAAATGTAGTCATTTTAAAATTAATTTCAAGACTATTTATAATCAAATCAATATAAATCATTTATATTATTAACAAAATAAAGTATAACTCTATTGTATTGTAGTATATAAATTTTATATATGAATAATATATAAATGTCAATTTTTTTTTATAAAAAAATAATTGCAAAAGAAGTGGTTAATATAAGAGGAAAAAAAAGGAAATCAAATGATTTAACAAGTTTTTAGTTTATAAACCTCCATAAATGATGTAAATAATGAACCTCAATAAACATGATTTCACGTTTACACCTAATTTATTTAGTTATTATTATTATTATTATTTTTGTGAAATTGACCAATTTGAATGTATGGTATATCTAATATGAATGTTTTTAAAATTGAACAGATCATTGAATTATAAAAATTATCAAATCACGATTCATTGTCTAATTAATTTTAATTTATAATTTACTTTCATAATTTTCATTGTCTAATTAATTTTAATTTATAATTTATTTTCATAATTATAATGCTTGCATTGCACTTACAATGCTTACTAAAAATTGGGCATTGGATATCATATCACAAGTGGATATGAAAAAGAGACAAAAATAAATCAATAAAATAAAAATAAAAAATAAAAAAAATAAAAGGAGGGAAAAATCTGTGGGCAGAAAAGTAACACTTGGAAGATGGAAGTTCATGAGAATCCCAAGAAGTTATCTTCATCATAATCTGAATTCTCGGTTTTCTTCTACTTGACTTCTGTGCTGTGCGTTTGCTGTGTTCGTAAGCACAAGCCGGAACAAATATGATCTTCAGTGGACCTTCGGGATCAGTGACTGGCCTCTCAATCCTCTCAAAGCTCTTCTGCTGGGACTCCTCTTCCAACACCAACTCTTCTGCCTCTCTCCTCATAAATCCTTCCAAAATCTCCAGTTTCTACCGGAGATCTCCCTTGAGAAGGTCCCCATTCCATATTGCCACTGCCCGAGTCTCCACCGAGGGCTCCGAGCAGGCCACTGCCGGAGTCGTCGAAGGTTCGCCTCCTCCCCCTTTCGACGCCATTCGCCAAGCTCGGGTGAGTTTTGAGATTTTGGCCTAATCGGCTTATTGTATAAGTTTTTAATTTAATTGGTTGAAGTGAGAGATGAAGCATGGTGTCAATGTTTTAGCCTAAGATTAATTTGATCTACATCGTTGTTTCATTCACCAACTACTTAGCTTTTATGTTCATTAGTAGTTTAACAATTTTTTTTTGTTTGGATAGTAAGAAAATTGAGGAAAGGAGAAGGAAGGAAAATAATGAGTGCTAGTGTTTCAAGTTGGGGATTTTTTTTAGTTAAATTTTCATTGCAGCAAAACGGACTGGTATTTTCGGGATAAGTTTTGATTAATTTGATATAATTTGCCTGGGGAAGTGGTTTCTGTGTAATTCAATGTGACATTTCCTGATTCCTGTTTGGCAATTCTTGGTTCTTGTTTGGTAGACCGTGTGTGGGCGATTATTTCCGAGGTCGAAATATCAAGAAAGTATCAATAATATTTGAACTTTATTAGAAAAATGATGAAAATCACTGTCAGGACGGTAAACTTTTGAACAAAAGTCAAGAATTGTTGTAACATCCAATAATACAATTGAAATCAAAATATTTGTTAATCTGCATTGCTTTAATTTTGATTCATTTGGCCCTTAGCTACTTGTACTAGATCAATATTCCTTCTAACATATTGGTACAGAAGATATTGAATAAATGTGTAGTCTAAATAGTTCTAGTGGTACCTATCAAAAAAAAAAAAAAGTTCTAGTGGTGCGCTACTGACAGAGTTTAACATCTAGATGATATCATTGATTTTGTGTAGTGGCAGATCAATGCTTTTAATACATGATATGATCTAATACTTAGTTTCTGCAAAGAAGTAGAGGTCTGCTGACTGGAAAGCAGCAAGGGCTCATCTTGAGAGTGGATTCATATATGAGGGTAGGATTGAAGGTTTTAATGGAGGAGGCTTACTGGTTCGATTTTATTCTCTTGTGGGGTTTCTTCCCTTCCCACAGTTGAGTCCATCCCATTCATGTAAAGGTACATTTTTTCTTGGATGCAATTATAATTTTTCTTTCAAGTTCTTTTATGCAGTTTTCATGTATAATAGCTCTCACGAGTGGTTAAGACATGTTTTGAAGTGTTGTTGAAATTAATTATGGTTTTCCTTTTTACCAATATTTGAGCTTAGAAAGGTTTCTAGGAAGGCTTTATTATGACATTGCATTTGATTTCAGCTGCATTTCTGAAAATTGATGTGAATGCTTCTCTTTTTGTTTTGAATATGCACCTCATGGGTTATCAGTTGAATGGTCTGTTGCTTGTGCAGGCTGACCTTATGATATTTTGTTTTATTTGATGTCAATATTTTATTTCTTTAAGTTGTGGCCTAGTTCCATGCTGAACCTGATATTCATTTTTTCAGAACTGTGACAAGTATTCCTTTATATAAAGTAGCTATGTACATGTCCATAATACACGCACAGGTCATGCCTGTGTAATAGTGCCACAAACAAAGGAAGAGACTGTTCGTTGAAAAGACTAGTATGCTAATCAGCTTAATTTATTACACTCATTTAGTTTGATTCTACAATCCAATCAATATGGCCTTATGTCTCTACTGCTTGAGTTGGTTGTGCTAATCCTCTGCATCAACTAAACTAGAATGGCCTTGAATCTAGATTGCTAGTTGCATGGATGCTTTGGATCAGTTCATGTTGGGTCATTCACTCCGTAAACTATAGTTTTATCAACCTGTTAGCCTTGTTTTTTTTTTTTTTTTTTTTTTTTTCATTTTTCTTTTGGTTTTAACCTTTTGCTATATTGTCATTGTAAAAACTTTAACTAGAACGAAATCATTCTTTCTTACTATTGTGGTCCTTGATCTTCTTTGCCCATGGTTGAACCATCTTTGGGATACATTCCTTCATCTTGCTCGTAATTGCTGTCACCCTAAGCTTTTTATGAATCTATTCATTTCTTGTTTTATCTTTTCTTTCATTGCAACGTATCCATCTTAATATCCTCATTTTGGCTATAACAAAAATGGCTACGTTTTAAGATCTCGTGGACATAGCTCCTCATCATTCGGTAGTTTTGTATTACTAAACTTACATTTATCTAAGAATCTTTAGATTCTAAAGTCCTCTCCATTGTCACAGATTAGAATTAACCCCCACTCTAGTAACTAAAAAAAGAAAACTATATTTTTGGCAAACAACATAAACTAGGGGACCACTTCATAAATATACAACAAGTAGATCCACAATCAAAGCAAAATGATAGGGCCTCCCCCTGTTTAGATTATCATATTTAGTTGATGCTTCATTTTTTCTAAGTGCACCTTATTACCTTTGTGTATAATATTGTTGTCTTTCATTTGTTCAATGAAGAAAGCCTTTTCATTTCCTGCTTTGCTTTTTTAATATCAGAGCCATATGTAATGGGTTTTGGAAAAGTAATAGCTACATGGGGGAAAGTTTCGACTTTAGACCAATTGCAAAGGAGAGGGTGGCCTTTAGCCAATAGATGCTCCCGCTCCCTTTATTATGTTCACGAGGAGTCAATTGACCATATACTCTTGCATTGTGGAAAGGCAAGGCTGTTATGGGAGCTCTTGTTCTCTTTATTCAGGGTGTATTGGGTGATTCATTCTACAGTTAAAGGGACCTTGTTAGGGTGGCATGGATCGATCATTGGAAGAAAGAGGAAGAGAGTGTGGAGAGCAATGCCTTTATACCTATTCTGGACAATTTGGAAGGAGAGAAATAAAGGATCTTTTGAGAATATGAAACTTTTTGTTCATTGGCTAAAGTTTTTGTTTTTGTGTAACTTATTATTTTGGACAAACTTATTTATAGAACATACTTCTATGTCCTTAGTTGATTTTATTGATTGGTTGGGGTTAGATTGAGGGAGGGAGTTTTTTTGTTTTCCCTATCCTTTTTGACACTTTTTGGCAACCGTTGTATACACTGTGTGTATTTTGGTGCACCCTTTTTGGCGTTTTAATACAATTTGCACTTACCTATCAAAAAATAAGTTTATCTTAACTCTAAAAATTTTCTCTCCTTCCTTTACATTCTAGTTTTCCTCATTCACATTCTGGCATCAAAGTTCTAAGTAACTATCCTTAATTCCCTCTTCAAATTGATGGTACGTGAGGAACCTATTCCTTGGTAATAAATTGAAAAGAAAATGATGTTACAAAATAAATCTAGGTGGATCACCTTAATTTTGAGTCTTCTTACACCGTCATCTGCAAGATAAGGCCAAAAAAACGAGTTCCTTCTTTTTGAAAAATCCCTTTTTATTTTTTTATTGGTAAAGTGATTTAGTTACAAGAAATGGGCTACACTAATGCAGTTTCCTTTGATTAATTGCAGCTGATGGAAAGTGTCACCTTTTTTGGCTCCTTATATCATGTTGTCATAATAAATATTTAAAAACATACTAATATGAATTTTGCAATTAAACCATTGAAAGTCAGAGTAATCAGGTTGAATATTGGCTGGTGGACTAAGAAAGCCTAAACCAAGTACAATCCATTGTGTTTAAGGTGTTCCTGTTGACTAGAATGAGTTTGGAGCTTATCGTAATGTTCTTTTAAGAGTTATTTATTGGCGTTGGTTGGCATGATATACATTGTTGGCCCATTGCCCTATAGCTTAAACTTTAGGTTCAAATTGGTAGCTTAACAGAATCTATATGGTAGCAACCTGGCTTGTATTGATAGGCCCAGGTTGAAACTTGCCAACATGTAACTGATCTAGTATTTTTTTTTATTTGAGTTTCAAACAGAAGAAAAAGTTGCTGCCATACCCTTGTATGAACTTTTAGTATTATGTCAAATCATGTTTCTCTATGCTGGTTGTTTGTTAATATCAATGGTGATATTAGCATTATTAAATGATTTCCATGCTAGCATGCTATTTTCATGGAAGATTGCAATTGTAATTGCTCACTCATTGACATTTCTCTATGATGCCATTTCTTGTAGAACCCCATAAAACCATCCAAGAGATTGCAAAAGGATTGATTGGTTCTCTTATTTCCGTGAAGGTACTGAGTTTTATACTTAAAAGTATGTATATTTAAGTTGTTGAAATCTAAAAATTCATCTCATTTATGTATTAAACGCATTAATTATTTAATATAGAGTTGAACAACATGGATTTATATACTATGCCTCTGTCTAATTGTTTTCCTCTTACAAAACAATCCCTTGCTCAAGAGACTGAGTGTGTAAAAGGTGAATCATCACTTATGCTTCACCTGCACAAATTGACCTGTGAGTGCGTGTTTATTATCCTTTTGTTTATATAATCAGTGCAGAGGGTTTGAAACGTTTAGCTTGAATTTTTGTCATTTATCTCATAGCAGATGATATTAGGAACAGGGTCAAACTACAAAGTGTGGAAAATCTAGGGGTGGTCACAGAAGGAGGCAAGATGGTAAAATCATGTTACAAAATTTATGGTAGTTGGGTGGGATCAGACTGCAACTTTTAGAGGTTTCAGAGTTTGATTATAAGGTTGATATACATTGTCAATCCACAGCTTTTGCAGCAAGGCAATAGGTTGATGTGGTTTCTGGTGCCTGAAGGTCTTGATTAAATCCTCTTCTGTCTAGTTGTTCCTCCATTTGTTGTCTGTTTATTTAGTGATGGATAATGAGGCAATGGAATGGAATGAAAAGAAATATTATTAATACCTTAATTGAGGTAAGACCTTTGGGGATAGCTTTAGTGAAGAAAAATTCTAGAAAGGCCTACTAATGCCCACCCCATATACCTTGTTCTTTTTCCTGGAACAGTGAAGGTAGGAAGAAGAGGAGGGGATAAAAGAAAGAAGAAAAGATATGTGAGAAAAATGGAAAGTGATAATTGGGTTGATGTCCTGCTACTTTCTTCTGAAAATGGAGAGAAGGCCCTGAAATTGTCTCACTAGGAAGAAAGGTTGAGAAGAGTTTTACTTCTCGAGTTGTAGAGAATGTTAATTGTGACTGAAAAAAAAAAAAAACAAATTTTCAACTACCCTAAGAAAAAGGAAATTATAGCACTTTTCAGATTTGGAGGATATCCTAATGTGCATTACAAGTTACCACAAACAAAATAAGAATCCAAATAGAACAAAAATGAGAATGTCTGAATATGTTGTCTAGTAATTTTCCCATGCTCATCAGCAAGTGAGGCAATTGGACAAACTGAATGAACGGAATCAAGAGCATGGGAGTTGCACCCAAATAAAGCAAACAGACTAAATAGGCATTGGAATTAAATCCTTCTCTTGGATGCCATATTTTATAATCCCCTTTAGAGGAATAAACATATTCAGAGTCCATGGAATGTTCTAATGAGAATTTTCGAAGTAACTATGTTAGCTCTAGTATGGTCTTTCTCCTAATATACCATCATGGCCTGACTTATTTCTTTTTTCTCATCTTTGAATAATGATAAAAATATTGTTTTCCTTCTTTCTGAATAATGATCAAAGAGCTATTTCTTATTGATAAACTTTCTCATTTTCATGGAATGTTTGGAAATTTATTTGCTTTCTTTGATATTTCAGGTAATCCTAGCGGATGAGGAGAAAAGGAAATTGATTTTCTCTGAAAAGGAAGCTGCCTGGTGGAAATTTTCCAAACAAATTAATATAGGTGATATTTTTGAAGCAATGGTGGGTTCGGTCGAGGATTATGGTGCCTTTGTTCACTTACGCTTTCCTGATGGTACTTTCTCTGTTACATATATTACTGGTAATATGATGTGTTTCATATATCTTAAAAAGTTTAATGGCCTTTTGAAACTATGATGCAGGTCTTTATCACCTCACTGGACTAGTACATGTCTCTGAGGTTTCATGGGATTTAGTTCAAGATGTAAGAGACGTCCTAAACGAGGGTGATGAAGTGAGGGTTAAAATTGTTAAAGTAGATAGGTGATTTTTCTATTTCCCTGCCTTTGATACTTTCTGTTAATAAATATTTGTATAATACTATAAAAATCCAAGGCCAGAATAACTAATTCTATTACCTAAATTAGATCACTCTAAATTCTAGAAGGCCAGTGCAGAATCATGTTTTCATTAGATACATACACATCCGCTCACCTAGCCCCAAATTGCATAAGAGGAAATGCAATACATAGTCTTGTTTTTATAAGGTATCTGTACCTTCCAAAAGGCTAAGAAGTATTTGAAAATCCAGTATTAGCAATCAACAATTTTATCTCTTTTCTTGGAATTCTGGAAATAGCTTCTCATACTTTCAGTTCTATGAATTCGTTCATTGTTTGTTCCTATGGCGTATCTTTGATTTGGAAGATCTGGTTTGGTTGGTTTTATTGTGGGAACAAATCGGGATGATCCCTATACACATATGCATGCATGCATGTATTTTTTTTTGTTGTCAACAGTTTTCTGTGTCAAAGTAAAGGTTATAATCCGAACAGTAAGGAAAAGCTATTTTTAGTTTGAACCTTTCCTTGTGGTCATTTGTTTAAGAAGATACAGTCTGTTGGAGATATCAATTAATTCTTTGGTAAAACAACTTAAGATCAGTAATTGCGTTGAGTTGGTCTTGTGGATGATTGTTGGCAGCTTCAGGGGGCAAATTATTTGTTAGCAAACTCAAAGCAGAAGGTTGATTCAGAAATTTAGAAGCAAAAAATTAAAGTGATGATGTGGTGGCCAAGGATACAGGTTGCCAGTCCTGAAAGAGCTTCAAAATTAGCAGTTGTAAATACCATTTGTGTTACTTTTCAAGGAGGATTAAAGCCCACATATAACTTTTAGAATCCTCTCTCATTCTTTTAATTATTTTTGGGTCATGTACTCCTTAATGCTGTCAATATATCCTTAATATGTGAGATTCTGCTGCATCATCTTAATTTTTTTAGGTAACTTCTCAATAGTTCCAGAGGGTCTTGGTCTGACAACTGCAGTTGGAGGCTTGCTGATGCTGAGTAACGACAATGGTAGTGGGGGAGACCCACCAGTCTTGATGAGAAATGGGGCCAGCACCAGAGGGTTCCACTTTATCATCAGTTGGTTACTGGAAGTTTTCCTCTAGAAACACAATGGAAAGGCCCTATATTTTTATATTTTTAGAAAATGGAAACAAATCTCAGCTTACTTTCATGAATTCTAAAGATTCTCTATGAATCTGGAATTCTCTGACTTGCAAGCTTCCAATTTTAGCCTGCTGCCTCTACTCCAACCCCCTCTCTCCTCTCTCTTGACTTTACTCTCCCCTCAAATGTGAATTACTGTCCCATATGGCTGACCACTCCTAACAATGTATTGCCACTTGAAACTAGGCCCCAAGGGATTGTTTATCTACATATGCGATAATTTGGGAGGATCTTTCTTGAACTTATATTGTCCTGATTTTGTAGTCAACATGAAGTTTCATTTGTTTATTTATTTTTCCTATTGATATTTTCCTTTTATTTTGTCCCCACTGGGATTCTAACCTATAACCTCCCACAAACCTGGCCTGGTCATTTACCGGTTGAAACCAGGCCTCAAGGGATTGTTTATCTACACATAGGATAATTTGGGAGGATCGCTCTTGAGCATATATCGTCCTGATTTTGTAGTCAACTTGAAGTTTTATTTATTTACTTATTTGTCTTATTGAGGAATCATGTTTGGAGTCGATATCTGGGTTTAAATTAATTAAGGAGATCAATATTTCTTTGTGCATTTGGAATTTAGCTAAACTGGAATGGTTTTTAAATTGGTGTAGTTTTTCTTTAACGGTAACATTTGGGTTTTGAATTAGTACTTGAATGCAGGGTAAAATCAAGGATTACATTGTCAATTAAACAACTGGAAGAAGATCCACTTTTAGAAACTTTAGACAAAGTAATTCCTCAGGTGTGTAAGGGTGACAATATTTTCTGCTATGCACTTTGACAGATCATCTTTCTTCTTCATAGGACAAAGTCATCTGACGTAAGTCACCTTTTACAGGATGGATCAACAGGTCCAGATTCTCTGAGGACAAGCGATAGCTATGACATCGAACCTCTTCCAGGGCTTGAAACAATATTTGAAGAGCTACTCCAGGAAGAAGGGTATGATCTCATTATTGCTTGACTTGTGAAGAATTCTTGCTGAGATTTTAGGGACACTTTTGTCACATTTGTGTACTTTCTACTTTTATGTTCTTCTCTATATATCCTCTAAATAGACAACCTAACTCCTATTTCTATAAGAATTTTGAGATATTGCCATGTGCATTTAACCACTGGGTCAACATGGAGTTTCTAGGTTTAGTTCAAAGTACTGTTTCAATCAAGTTGGAGATGAAAATTGTACTAAAACTAAAACAGGTATTTTTTAGGGACATTTTGTATTTCAGGCTGGTTATTAAAGTTTGGCTGAGTTACTAGTTATATGGAGTTTTTATTTGTTGTCCTTTTACTTAGAGAAGTTTTTGATGCTTACTTTGAGAAACTAGGGTCAGCTGCCTGTCTTTTTTTTCTTATCATTTTTTTTTTCCTCTCTCTCTTAACTTTTTTCTTGTTGTCTGTCACCTTCTTTCTCTTCTATATCCTTTTGTTTGGTGGGTTGAGTTAGGCACCTCAAGTGTTTGTATTGCAACATTTTGCAATTATTTGTGTCCAAGAGGCTTGAGAGATGCCCTCCCTCTTGTTAACATCCTTTTCTACTGTCCTCCATACCATCCCATCTTCCTCTAATTCAACCATCCCTCCTTCCTCTATATCATCTATTTGTTGTTTTTTCATACCCTAGTGCTATTGTCTTATCACCGTTTTTTTTAAAATGATTTTGTCCTTAAATTGCCTCTTAGAATGGGGTTGTTTATTTGGAAACTGCATATTTGAGGCCTTAATTTGAAGATTGCTTCATTTGTGGTGATTCCATCCATTTATTTGCTATTATTTTCTGATTGTTTTAGATGTTAAGAATTTTAAGTCATCAATTTCTTGGCCATTAATGATAACTCCCTTGCTTTCCCTTGCATTATAGCTTTTGATATTATTGTTTGTGAATGATTTCTTGTCAAACTAGTTTAATTAAAACCCAATTTACAAAGCATAAGACCATGTTTGGTTCTAGGAAAATACTAAGGAAAGAAAAATGTTAAGGAAGATGATTTTCTTGTGTTTGGTTTTACTTTGAAAAATATGGAAAGAATAAAATATAATTAAAATTAGTTAGAAACTTAATGTATTTTCAAATTATTTAATGTTTATATAGAGGAGAAAAAGTAAGTGAAATGAGTTTGAAGAACCATATAAAACAATTTATGAACTTTATATCTATTTTTATTTTCCTTTACTTTTTCTTTCTTTCCATTTTTACTCTCTATTTCCTTTCCTTTTCATTTTCCCTCAAAATTTCTAAGAAACAAACATTGCCTAAAGGTTCTCCACAAAAGGGACTGAAAATCCTGGACCCTAGCCTGCATGACAAACCTGCCTAGGAACCCTATGCTGCATAGCAACCCTATTTAAATGCTCAGACAGACATAATTAGTGATTAATTGAGCATGGAGTCATACACACCTTGTCTTTATTGTGATGCATTTGGGTGATTCTGAACTTCATGGCACTGTAATATTATCCATTCTCTTCTTTGTCACATCTATTCTATTACAAATCCTACCTTTGCCATTATGGTTAATAAACATGCAAATTTTCTTAACTTAAACTCTTGAACTAGATCCTTCTGTAGGAATTCCCCCTTGCTCTAGCAAACAGTGTCATAGTCACTGCTTCCTAAACCTTGAGAGAGTACCGTGAGAATTTTCTGAATCTGAATGTCCTGCTTAGAACCTAATTAGACACATGCTTTGGTCTATAGTCCTTTTCATTTCCCCTCACTGTCAGTACTATTAGCAGACCCATAGCAGCCAATGGATTTGGATTTGCTGCGGATAGCATCACCTCCAATCCTCTGTCCTTTCCCAGAAAAAGGCTCCTCTCTTATCCTTCCTTCCCCATAAAATAATCAACAGGCCAACCATGTGACCCCAACTCACTGAGCTTCTGTCCCCCACCATTTGTCAGCAATGGATCCCCTATAGCATCAACCTTCCTCTCTTAACCATGCATCCTAATGTCTAGCACCATTTCCATCTTATGAACTCTATTCGCCCCTATGAAATCACATCCAGCAAACACCACTTCCCCAAACTGACAAACACTGCCTCTCCTTGGGTCACCCAGCTAGTCCACCTTAGCAGTATTCATATAGTTCCAAATACCAAGCTAACTCGAAGTCTTGCTCGATACCCTTTTCTTGGCTAGGGAACCATTCACTACCCACCCACTATCTGCTAGATTCCCTTTCCTTGGCTAGGGGACCATGAACTACTTGCCCACTATCTCTAAGCTTCTCTGTGACAAGTTCATCTAGGACTTTCAAGGCCATTTATTACCATCCAAAATCCTGGGATGACCTAAAGGAGTCTCCAGAGAAAACAGAAAAGGTGGTAGACTTTCAACATTACTCCTGATTTCTGCCTAATGAAGTGACTCAGTCCCTCAGATTTCAAAGCAAGGGTTGCTCTCTTGTACTTATACCTCCTCCTCTAGTTAGTCAACCGTGAATCCTTTCTTCACAACCTAATCCAACTGGAAAACCCCGTCCCCTTTCCAGCATTTTAAGGTAAGACCCATCTTCCCTGTATTTCCCTCTGATATCTCAAACATCTTGCAATTGATCAGCAAGAGCTTAGGTATTGCCGTTTATGCAATGTTTAGGGCTGTCTGTAGATAGCAAGTTCATGTAAGCACCTTTATCCCCATCACAATAATTATATGGAAAATCAAAGAACACGGACAAGTGAAAACATGTATCTTTCTCCCCAGGTAAACTTTGATCACAAATAAAAACCTAGTACTTCTCCTAGACCATTGGATTCAATCCCTATCTGGAGGCTGGAATAGAAGTCACTGCCATAATGGGGTGCAAAACGAGGATTACAGCAATGGAAACTAATGCGGGCACCATCACATTTTAGGCAATCCCTATGAATAAGGATAAGGTATGTATGACTACTGGAAAGCTCAAGAACATCACCCTTAACCTTAGTCTATTATTTTGTTCATACTATCAAGCTCAAGACTGTCATCCACAACCTTTAGTTAGACCATTATGTTACGTATCAGTATGAAGGGAAGTAGGGGCTCTTGGTAAATTCCCTTTTTGCTTCCCAAACAACTAATCCTTCGGTAAAGGGGGGATAGGTAAAAGGTAGTTACACATCTACGATAGCAGCCTACTAAGCAATAACTATCCTTACTCCATCTAAAACCACATCTATGAAAATGACAAATCAATCAAGCATTGAATATCTCAGTGATGTTCCCTCTTTATGTGCCCTTATCATGATGTTATTTTCTACTTATACTAATCCAAGGGAAGCAGCTATGGTCCATGGTCAACTGTCTAGTGTCAAAACTTTATAAATAAGGTTACCTCCAGTAACATGAAGTTGTTTAGAGTAGTAGAAGACATGTATGTTTAAGTTAGATTTTTACTTATTTAATATAACAAGTGAAAACCATCACATTCCAATTTACTTTTCGAACACGTCAGAGAATCATAGGCCTACAATACGATTTTCAGCTTTATATCCACTGTCTGGATTTGCTTGTTTTTTTCTTATTCGAAACCAATTATTATTTCAGCATTAGATTTCCTTTTTGTCCTTGAATATCTAATTTAAATATCTATTTTTCTGCAGGATAAGTGATGTAAGAATTAGTCGTCAAGGATTCGAGAAACGAGTAGTTTCACAAGACCTGCAGCTCTGGCTTTCAAATGTGAGTGCGGGGCTGATGTTTCATCAATAACATCCAGTTCTTTATTCTTCTTTTAAAATTTTCTAGTGTTGATTATCATTTTTATACTTTCTTCCAAAATAATCTTGCATTATCCCAGGCCCCAGCCGTTGACAAACAGTTCACTCTCCTTGCTCGAGCTGGAAGGCAGGTAGGTTAAATCACTTCTCTCTCTCTCTCTCTCTCCCTCCCTCCCTCCCTCCCTCTCTCCTGGTGTGTGGAAGCCTAATGGTCTCTCTGTGATTTAGGTGCAAGAAATACAACTGACAACGTCACTTGATCAAGAAGGCATCAAAAAGGCATTACAGCGAGTACTGGAGCGTGTCCCGTGAGTTAAATTGGGTTCCATCTCATTGATTACCTTTCCATCTGGGTCTAGGATATGTTCATATATACTTTCTGCAGCTATTGTACAGAAGTCACGAACTCAAACCTGGCAGTCATAATCTGCATATTGTGTCAATAGATCAGCTTTGTCATACTACAACCAAAATTTTAATCTCACAAGAGGTGTTGATCTTCAGTTTCCAATTCACACTTCCAACATTTGGCTTTTTCTAATTACTATTTTAAGATTTTGGTTTTCACCTGTTAAGGAGCATGATATGCATATTGAATTCAAATTTTGTAATTATAAGATTTTATGAAAATTGGTAGTTCAACGTAATATCAAAGCTTGGTTTGACATAGGTCTTGTGTTTGAGCCACATCTCCACAATTTACATTTGCCCCATTTGTTTTGTTGGATATCAATCCAAATTCTTCACCAAATTGTAGTTCATTGGATATGAATCCAAATTCTATTCGTCTCTCTATATTCTGGTATGAGGCTATAAGGGAGGGTATTAAAGAGCATGATATGTATATTGAATTTAAATATTGTAAACTTAAGTTTTTAGGAAAATTGATAGTTCAACACCGTCAATGAAGTTTGATTGTATTGAGGCAATTAGGCTACAAATGTTTCCTTATATCCCATAATTCCAAACTAAATTTTTTGTTTAAGTTAGAAAACCTTATCTTCTTAAAAGTAACATTCATAGCCTAATATGATGCTACTTCTTTTTGGTGTTGTTCTTCATCTATTTTTGTTTCTCTCCTATTTGGTCATTTTAGATTGTTTTTCAATTATAATTTGGATGTTAGGTTGGTTAATCTTTGTTTTCTTTTTTATTTTTTTATTTTTTTTATCTTATGATTACAACTTATTATTTTTTGATTTAAATGAAATTATTCGGGAGTATGTGGTAAAACTTCAAGTTTATTATTTAATAACTTAAGTTGACTTTAAGTTAAATTATACTTAAATTGTTGACTTAAAACTTATTACTTAATTCTTATTTTAAGTATCAAGATTATTTGATAAAATTAATTAAAAATTTATTCTAAATAATCAAATTAAAATATTTATCCTCATAAATTATAATTAGGATAAAAGAGGTTAAATAATAGTGAAGGTTGTGGAATAGCAAAGGAGATCATGAAGATAAGTAAGACAAATGGAAAAAATATATAAAATAAAAATATAGATTTAAGAATAAGTTAATTATTTTTACTTATTACTTAAAGTTATTTTTGAGTTATATGACTAAATTATTTTACCAAAAATGTTTAATTTACTTAATGACGATATTTAAGTTATTAAGTTAATTTACTAAACACCCATTCAAGTCTTTTTCTTTTATTGATTGGATGTTATTATCCTTGGAAGTTGGGTAATTTTGCGCCTTAAAGGCTTATTTAATTAAAATTATTTACCGTTATTAACTCAACTGTCATCATCGGAAATGCGCCCATAATGTGGTACCCTAGCATTTTTCTTTTGGGGTCCTATTGAAAGTGAGGCTACTCATAACATATCAAGCGTACAATTTTATTTTATTATTTTGTACCCTACTTGTGCTCCATTTTGTGTTTACCTTGGTCCCATTGTTTTGAACTTCAGTCCTATTCGTCTACCGGTTTAGATTTTACCATATATTTTCAAGTGTTATTTGATTGATAGGAATGAAATAATCCCGATAATATAATTTTTTTTTTTGTACAAGTAACAACTTCTAAAACTTATATAAAAATATTTCAAATATTAAAGAATATTTATGTAAAAAATAAATTATTTTTCAAGTTAAAACATATGAATGTTATTTTAATAATATAAAAAATATTTAATCCCTTTTAATCAAATAATTCAATTTTCAGAGGTGGGTGGGTGCATGTATCATGAAACAACATCATTTTCATATTGGACGCGCGTTTCAACACAATGTGTGAAATGAGAGATGTGTTAGGCCCATGTCTGGCGTGTAGAATGGGCTTTGGTAAATGATCAAGCTCCCCTCTACTTCCTAGCTACCCCTTTAGCCACTTCGGTAATTGTTTCCAACACGTTTTGCCATTTGACATCTATTTTGAGTGTAATTTGAACCATGATTTCCTTATGACTTTATAAATATAAGTTAGCATTTGATCCAAACATTATCTTCAAAATGTTGAAGTATATTTATATTTTTTCATTCTATTTAGTCAATTCAAAAACAATTTTCGAGCCTCTCATTAAATAAAAATGGCTTAAATGGTTATATGAACATGTCTAATCATTTAGAGTCTGTTTGAGAGTTATTATGATAATAGTCCTTTTAAATAGTAATGTATTTATATGTAGTGTTTCTATTAAAAATGCTTTTATGAGAATCAAGAAAATAATGTTGATGACATTTTTTATAATATATTATATAGTAGCAAAATATTTTTAATATTAGGAAATTATAACAAATGACATTATAAATTTTATTACACTATTATATTATATTAGAAAAAATAAAAATATTTCCATTTTTTTCCTCGCCTCATTCTTGTTTTCCATATGTAGTAGGTTGGGTAGTAGTTTTAAAACTCCGTAAAATATTATTAAGTGATAGATCATGACTAGAGTCCCTTGGGTCTTCAATCATTTTATCCTCTATTTCGCCCACCGTAGATGGATCATCAACATCATATGCCATAAAGCCGCGTGATGATGGCCAAGTTCTTTCAACTGTGACAATAATATCATGGAAAAGGATGTCCAATTGCTCAATATTTTTCAAGCCCTTTGTTTGAAACTTTATTGTCCCAAGGTTTCTACAATTGTATCCGTTTATCATATTTCACAACCAACGTATAAATTAAATTAGCTAACGAACTTAATAAGTAAATAAATAAAAATGCACCTTTGGTTTCTTATCTCACTAATAAGAGAAGTCCATTTGTTCGTAACTTGTTTATATTGTTAGGTTCTTCTAGTGAGATTATTGAAGCTCTTTATTATATTTTTCCATCCCAACTTACTAAAGTTACTATTTGGTCTAGTTCTAACTAAGGTCTTAGTAACACAAACTTCAATAAATACATTGATAGTATTATCGTTCTAATAAGCCTTGCGTTGTTTTTTATTTTCTTTACCACATGTTTATTGCAATGGTTACATTATATCACTGGAGTTTTTTTATTTAGAAAAATATATATCTTAGAGAAATAATAAACATCAAAGAAAGAATCAAATTGTCAAAATGAAGAATAAAGAAAATCATTTCTTTTATTTATTTTATGAACTATAGCAAGTATAATCAAACTTTTCCACATTAGAATGTATCACAATTCATTAGTGTTGACAATGATGAGAAATCTCAAAATCTAGAAATGAAAATATGGAAACAACTAAGAAAATAGAATAATAAAATTTGAAAGAAATGGAAGAAAATGAAAGTTCATTTCATTCAATTATGAAAGAAATTAAGGATAAAAGAGTAATATAAGAAAAAATTTACTACTAATTTCTAGATAATTAAACAAAATAAAAAAGAGGAGAGTTTACCTTGTGTTTTGGGTTTGTAGAGTTTGACATTGATGATGAAGGGGTGAGAACCATCTGAAGTAAGGTAGAGCCAAGGACATGAGTCTTGTTCGTATTGGTGGAAAATAAAAGTGAAGAGAAAGGGGTTATTGAAAGAGAAGGGTATCAAGATTCATTCGGGGTTATTTGGGTGATTTCAAATTTTTGGAAGTGCTTTTTGAAAGAGTCACTTCTCAAAAGCTACTAAAAAAAATCACTGTAAATGATTTTTTTACAATATTTTTAAAATCTTGCCAAATGCCCATTTTTAACTTAAAAAACAATTCTAAGTAATAGAAAAATTAAAAACATTTCCTAGAACCGCTCTTAAATGGCTTTTAAATATATTTTAAACCATTAAAATTTGATTTAGGTGCTTTAAAACATAAAAACTTAAAGAATCGCTTGGGGTTATTTGGGTGATTTTTTTGGAAGTGCTTTTTGAAAGAATCACTTCTCAAAAAATCACTTTCAATGATGTTTTGAATTTTTAAAATCTTGTCAAATGCCTATTTTTAACCTAAAAAAATACTTCTAAGTAATAGAAATGTTAAAAATATTTCCTATAATACCTCTTAAATGGCTTTTAAATGTATTTTAAACCATTAAAATTTGATTTAGGTGCTTGAAAACTTTAAAACTTAAAGAACAAGCCAATATATCCAACCTTAATATTAAGAAAAAACATGTTTATTTTCTAATTTAAATCTTACTAATAGGTTATAGAATTATTGAAACAAGATTTTAAGAGTTTTTACTAGGAATGACAATGGGGTAAGTTCCGGGACGGGTTGCCCTCATCCTAACCCCACCTTATTTATTCAAAATAATTCATATCCTCGTCATATTAAAAAATTAAATGGGACGGGGTGAGATGAAGTAGGGCGAGGTAGGGCAAGGTAAGGTAGGGTAGGGTAGCGTAGCGTAGTTATGTGAAATTCCCATACTCTCTTCAGTTTAATTTTAAAAAATTTTAATTACATTAAAATAAATATATTTTATAAATAATTAAAATATTATATTTATTAATCTTTAAAATTGATTATATATATAATTAGTATGCGATGGAGCAGGAAAAGACAATACCTAATCTCCTCTTGTGTTTTAAAATGAAATCCCAAACCCATCCTGTTAGTATTGTGCCAACTGGGTACATGTTAGTGTAGCTTTACTGGAGTTAAATGAATTTCTTTCCTGCACAAAAGAATGTCCGAACAGGTGGTCCAGGCATGCCCATCTGAAGCTTAAGTCAGAATCTAGTAAGAGTGAATCCAACTTTTTTGAATGGCTATGTGTGCGCGTATCTTTTTCATGCCTTTGGAGGGGTTTTTATAGAACATATGGTGTCATCGTCATAACGTTGATTGTGCATTCATGCATTTTTTGCGCTGATGATCGTCGTCGTGGAAAATACTAGGCCTTAATAAGGTAGTCAACGCCATCATCTTAGCACATATTGGGCAATCATACCAAACAAGAGCTACTGATTGGTGTCATTTTTTGGTTGTCATGCAAGAATCTCGAACCATATCATTGACTGTGCCTTTATGTTTTTTAACATTGCTAATTGCGTGTAATGACTAATTGACATTGATTTTTGGGTGTAAATGCCATCTAGATTATCGCTCAGGCATTGGATGTGATTAATCATCTGTCCGGTACCTAGAATTTTCAGTTGGGTTGGTTTGTCCGTCTGGAAGTCCCAGTCAGTTTGGTTTGTCCATTTCGTTTGGCATTGAGGAAGAAGAAAATCTATATTTCCTCTTGCGCTAGACTGAGTTGCCTTGATCCAGACGGATTGCTCTTAGACGGATTATCTGCTTACTTTGGATAACCAAAGGGTTTTGAGCTTGGGAAGGACACGTAGAGAGAAGCTTTCCACAATGCCTTCTAATCCGTCTGCCTTTGTTCAGAAGGGTTGTTGACAGGTTGGGGTAGGATAGATTGTTTGCTTTTTCAAGTTTTTAGGCGCCAAAAAATGCGTGTCATTTGATGCTTTAATGATGGGTCACATCGACTAAGGCTGGTTGGCTGTCAGGTGGCATGTCCCTTCACTAATCTTAGTAAGTGCTACCAAACAGTGTGTCTCTTGGGCTACCTAGGTTTTCGTTCCCTATAAATAACGAAGTTCCACCCATTTGGTTCACCTTTTGGCTTTCTCCCGCTTAGTGTTCTCTTATTTGCAGTTCTTTTTCACCATCACTATGTTTATCGCCAGTTGTTTCTTTTCGTCTTCATTGCTGCCAACAACTTGTTTACCATTGGAGGATTTTCCCCCTGTTAGAAAGCGTTTCAGTTTTGACTTTGGTAAGTTTTCTGTCATCTGTTCGCTTATTTGTTGTGTTTGTTTTTTATTTTCCGATTGTGTTGGTGTTGTTTGTTTGGAGAGAAAATCGACATATCAATATCCAAATTTGTTGCTGTTAGCCCAAGGGTTCTTCTAATCGGGTTTTGATGATAACAAATCATGGTTAAGTGACTAATTGGTTTAATGATTAAGAATCTCAGGTATAAACTCGAAAATTCATCAAAAGACCAAATGGATACAAGATCGAGACACTTGAAAGACTTGTGATCATAAGAAACTAATGTAAGATGAATGCATGAGTGCACTTAGGATTTTCACATATTTCATGCATCTTTGAAAACTTGCTTTATTCTTTAAAATGTCGATTTCATTAAAACCTGAGTTTTTAACTAATGTACCTTAGGCAAAATGTTTTATAATTGACTTAATAATTTACCTAAAGACCTTGCCTAAGTGTTAGAAAAGAAAGGAATAAAAAAATAGGTTTTCGGGGCCAAAAAGGCTCAACTGATCGAAGCTATGGCCAACCGGCTCAACCGGTTGAGGAACCGGTCGACCGGTTGACCTCGTCCGGTCGAGGACCGGTCGAGAGAGGCCAAAAAATTTCTCTCTCTCCCAGTGGCCTTCTCTTCCCGGTCGAGGTGATTCTCTTACCGATCAAAGTCCGGTCGAGGACCAGTCGAGGTCCGGTTGAGGCAACGGTAATCTGTCATGCATTAAATGCTCCAACAGCTAGTGAACTGGTCGACCCCTAGCTCGACCGGACGAGGTTACCTTTTGCTGTTTTTGACTCCCGAGCTTAGAAACCTATAAATTGAGAGCTCCACTTCATTTATTGATAAGAGAACACTTGCATTCAATAGCCTACCTACCCATTCTTGATCAAAAAGCTCTCATTTCTTTCATAGTGCATTAAATCACCACTTGCATATCCTTTAGTGCACTCTTGTGTGTCATCCTAGCTTTGTCTTGTATTTGAGCCATCCTTAAGCTAGGTTGAGTGATTATATCTTGTAACAACCTGAGTGTTAAAGCCTTCAAGAGGGTTGAATCTTGAAGAGGTTATGTAAGAGTCCATTGGACCCGGAATCCTAGTGTAAGAAGATTGGAAGCTTGGTTGAAACTTCAAGTTAGTGGAACCCTCACTCGATTAGGAGGTTGAGGAGAGTGGACGTAGGCAAGGAAGTGACGAACCACTATAAACCTGAGTTTGAATTCTCTAAACTCTATCTCTTTACTTTGCTTATATTGTGTTTGAATTTGTTGTGATTGAAAAGATTTTAAAAACCCAATTCACCCCCACTTTTAGGTGTTTTTCTTAACTAAGCATAATCTTTGTTTTCTCAATTGGTATCAGAGCTAGACCTCTTTTTTTAAGACTTAATCGTCTAAGAGGAAATGGTTATTCCATCAAGCTCATCCCAAGCTGAAAATTTTTCAAAACATAGAGCTCCATTCTTTATGGGAACCGACTATCCCTATTAGAAAACTAGAATGACTTGGTATTTGCAATCTACTGATTTAAATGTATGGGATGTCATTGAAGATGACCTAACTTTTCCCACTAAACTAGTTGATGGAGTTTTGGTTCTAAAACCCAAGCAAGAATGGAATGAGCTTGATAGAAGAAACTTTCAATTAAATGTTGAAGCCGTTTTTACTTTGCAATGTGCTGATTCGTGCCCAATTGGTGTCTCAGCTGATTCATGTCCAGCTGGTGCTCCTTGATTGAGGGAGTAATCAACAAAATTTATAACCTATTACACCATAAACTAGGGTAGCAAAGACAAAGCTACTATAGCATAGTGGCTCTAGGATTGTTCACTGGGATGGGTTTTTACTTCACAATTGATATTAATTCAAAGCTGAATTGGTGCTTTTTCATTTCAAGGTTAGCTTTAAAAGAAAACATAAAGATGTTTGAATGAAAAAGGATTGGTTTTAAGCTAACAAAAAATAGTAACTGATTTTAATTACAAAGAAAAGTGTTTCTTGGAGTTTCAGATCACTAGGCTCGGATTCCTCATACAAAAAGGGAGTTTCGGTCACTTGTTTCTTTTCCTCGCATTAGAGAATTAACATATAGTTCCTTCTCCAACCGGTGTTGTACAGATGCTTCCCATTAATGGGTTCAAACACTAAATCCCTCTCACTGACGCAACTTGCAATGGTTCATACCTCTCACCTAGCACTTGCCATTCAAGATGATCTTTAACCTTGGATTACCCGTCAAAAGCTCGCAAGAGATAACTAATGGATGTCTCCTTGGAGTCCAAAATCTTACCAAGTGTTGGCAATTCTAGAAAATCCTACCTTCAAGTCACCTCCCAGAGGCTCTCAAGGGGTAAACTAGTGAATCTCCATGGACGGAGATTACTTGCCTTACCAAGTGTTAGCCCAGATGATTTAAAGACGTTTTAAGTTAACTAAAAAGATAAAAACCATTAACGGGTCACACTTTCTCTTCATTAAAAACTAAAACAACAAAACTTCCAATTTATGCATAAGGGAACTTACCCGGCTTTCTTCACTCCAAGAGACGAAGAGCCTAGCCTCTCATCCTCTGAGGAAAAATCCTCAGAGTTTGGTTGGCTAGAAAGAAAAAGAACGAGAAAACAAAAATATATATGAAAAGCAGAGCAAATGCTCTGTATTTTACTTCATTGCAAATTTGTACAAAGGATGCTTTCAAGAACAAGCTCCTAAGAGCTATATATAAAGAAAATTACAAAACAAAATATCTGAGGTTATTCACCCATTTTCCAAACTTAATAACTAAGGAATCCTATAATTGGTGGGTTACAAGGAGAAAATGGGGATTTAGACATAAAAAATCTGAAGTAAAATATCCAAAAGTGTCGGTCGCAAATATCGGGAAACTTCAGGATAAATTCCACAGCACTGTGCAAAATGGCTGCGGAATCATTTTGCAGCAAAAGGGTGATTTCGCAGCCGTGCAAAATTCTTTCTTCAGCTTGGAGTGATTGGCTTCCAATGGCTGTAACTTCCTCATTTCAGCTCCAAATCATACACGGTTTGAAGTGTTGGATTCTTGACTTCCTGAGATTTGAAATGGTATATAGCATGTAGAAAATGGACTTCGGGAAGTGCTCCAAAAGTGTGAAAGAAGACTGCAGCTGCTGTTCTCTGTTTTCTTCACTCTGTTTTCCTCTTTGCTTTTCTCCTATTTGCTTCTCTCCTTTGTTTGACTTGTCTTAATGATCCAAAAAGCTGTCAAAACACTAAAACTAGCCACAAATATGATTAGAAGTCATTGCTAGGTCCTTAACATGCCAATTGGAATAAAAATGGAGAACTACTACACAAAAGTGCTTAAAACATAATGAATTAAAGGCACAAAATAGCACTTTTTGGGTAGTAATCATGTGCTATGGATAGAAATGAATATAATAGAATATCTCAATGAAAATCGGCTAAAGAGATTTGGAGGTTGCTTGAAATAACTCATGAAGGAACTAATCAAGTGAAAGAGTAAAAAATCAATTTACTTGTTCATAACTATGAATTGTTTTCAATAAAAGAAACTGAGACTATTGTTGAGATGATTACTAGGTTCACCGACATTGTCAATGGTCTTGAAGCTATGGGAAAAACCTACAAGGAATCCGAGAAGGTGATGAAGATATTGGGGTCTCTCCCATCAAAGTGGCATACCAAGGTCACCACAATTCAAGAAGCAAAAGACTTGACTAAGATACCTATGGAAGAGCTCATAGGGTCATTAATGACATATGAGATCAATTTGACAAAGAAACTACAAGAAAGTGAAGACAAAAAGAAGAAGAGCATAACCCTCAAAGCTACAACCAAGGAAGAAGAAGATGTTGAAGAAGAAAAGCCAAGTGATGAAGATGATGATCTAGCCCTCATCACAAGAAAGCTCAACAAATACATGAGAGGTGAAAGGTTCAGAGGAAGGAAATTCACCTCTAGAAGGGATCTTTCTAAAAAGGAATTTTCATCCCATGGTGACAAGGAGAAATAGGAAGAGAAAAGAGATTTGACATGCTTCAAGTGCAAAAAACTGGGACACATTAAATATGATTTCCTCTCTACAAGAGTGAAGCCAAGAGAAGAATGAAGAAGGCAATGATGGCCACTTGGAGTGAAAGTGAAGAATCCTCCTCCGAAGAAAATGAAAAGGAAGTGGCAAACATGTGCTTCATGGCAATAGATGATCTAGATAAGGTACACTCTAACTTTAGTAATGAAGATATGCATGATGTCTTTGAAGAATTATATGAGGATTTTGAAAAACTTAGTTTGAAAAATAATTATCTTAAAAAGAAAATTCAAGAACTTGAAAAGGAACTTGAAGAAGTGAAAGAAAAATTTTCAATTGTTGAAATATCTAAAACTCATCTTGAAAAAGAAAATGAGATTTTGAGGAGTGAAAATGAGATTTTGAAAAAGAAAAAATGAATGGTTAACCTCTTCTCTTTCAATTTTCTCTTGTGGACAAAAATATTTTGAAATGATCTTAGCTAGCCAAAAATGTGTCTTTGAAAAACAAGATCTAGGATTCAAATCATCAAAAAATCAAAAGTATTTTAAAAACTACTTTGTAAAATAATCCGCAAGTGCAAGTCCTTCCACCACTTGCAACTTTTGTGGAAGAGGAGGGCACATTAGTAGTACATGTCCCTTAAGAAATTGTTCTCAAAAGAATTCAAATGCTAAAGCTAAAAAGGTTTGGGTTGAGAAATCCAAGGTCGCTAACCCTCAAGGACCTAAAAAGATATGGGTACCTAAATCAACTTAAATTTTATTTTGTAGGGATCAAAGAAGGATAAGGGATTCTTGGATAGTGGATGCTCAAGACACATGATCGGGGATGAATCCAAGTTTGCTTTCCTTACAAAGAGAAAGGGAGGATACGTTACCTTTGGAGACAATTCAAAAGGAAGGATCATTGGTCAAGGTAACATTGGTAATGACACATCCTCTCTTATTGAAAGTGTTTTATTAGTGGATGGTTTAAAACATAATCTTTTGAGCATAAGTCAACTTTGTGACAAAGGTTTTAAAGTGATTTTTGAAGCATCTCATTGCATCATCAAAGATATTCAAAATGATAAAACCATATTCATGGGCCATAGATGTGATAATGTTTATGCAATAAATATTTCAAAATATGATGGTCATAATAGATGTTTTTCAAGCATGCATGATCAAAGTGGTTGTGGCATAGGAGATTAGGACATGCTAACATGGACCTCATTTCCCAACTCAACAAAGATGAACTTGTTAGAGGCCTTCCCAAAATAAATTTTCAAAAAGACAAAGTTTGTGAAGCTTATCAAATGGGAAAGCAAATAAAAAACTCTTTTAAAAACAAAAATTTCATTTCAACAACAAGGCCTCTTGAATTGTTGCATATGGATTTATTTGGTCCCTCTAGGACACCAAGCCTTGGAGGAAAATATTATGCTTTTGTTATTGTGGATGACTTCTCTAGATACACTTGGGTCTTATTTTTAAGTCAAAAGAATGAAGCCTTTTATAAGTTTTCAAAGTTTTGCAACAAGGTTCAAAATGGAAAAAGGTTTTACAATTACTTGAATAAGAAGTGATCATGAGAGAGAATTTGAAAATATTGGTTTTGAAGACTATTGCAATGAGCATGGTATTAACCACAACTTTTCGGCTCCTAAAACTCTTCAACAAAATGGGGTAGTTGAAAGGAAAAATAGAACTCTTCAAGAAATGGCTAGAACCATGCTAAATGAAAACAATTTACCAAAATACTTTTGGGCCGAAGTGGTTAACACTTCTTGTTATGTTTTAAATAGAATTTTACTAAGGCCTATTCTTAAGAAAACTCCCTATGAGCTTTGGAAAAACAAGAAACCCAACATTAGCTATTTCAAAGTCTTTGGGTGCAAATGCTTTATATTAAACACCAAAGACAATCTTGGAAAATTTGATGCAAAATCAGATGTTGGAATTTTTCTTGGTTACTCAACTTCAAGTAAAGCCTTTAGAGTTTTTAACAAAAGAACCATGGTTGTTGAGGAGTCCATCCATGTTATTTTTTATGAATCTAACAATTCTCTCCAAGAAAGAGAGAGATTTGATGATGATTTAGGCTTGGAGACCTCCATGGGAAAATTACAAATTGAAGATAGAAGACAACAAGAAGAAGTTGTAGAGGATCAAGAAGAATCACCTTTGGCACTACCTCCTCCTTAACAAGTGCAAGGTGAATTAAGCCAAGACCTCTCTAAAGATTGGAAGTTTGTCATCAACCACCCATAAGATCAAATTATAGGTAATCCATCTAGTGGGTTAAGAACTAGATCATCTCTTAGAAATATTTGCAATAATCTTGCTTTTATATCTCAAATTGAACCTAAAAATATAAAAGATGCTCTAGTTGATGAAAATTGGATGATTGCCATGCAAGAAGAGTTAAATCAATTTGAAAGGAGTGAAATATGGGAATTAGTGCCAAAACCTCAAAATCAAAGAGTTATTGGAACTAGATGGGTCTTTAGAAACAAAATGGATGAAAATGGCATAATTATAAGGAATAAAGCAAGATTGGTAGCCCAAGGTTTTAATAAAGAAGAAGGGATAGATTATAAAGAAACCTTTGCTCCCGTAGCTAGATTAGAAGCCATTAGGATGCTACTTGCTTTTGCATGTTTTAAAGACCTTGTTTTATATCAAATTATTGTGAAAAGTGCTTTCTTAAATGGCTTTATAAATGAAGAGGTATATGTTGAACAACTACCCGATTTTCAAAGTTTTAACTTTCCTAATCATGTTCTTAAACTTAAAAAGGCACTTTATGGTTTGAAACAAGCACCTAGAGCATGGTATGAAAGATTGAGTAAATTTCTTTTGAAAAAGGGTTTTAAAATGGGAAAAATTGACACAACTCTTTTCATAAAAACCAAAGAAAATGACATGCTCTTAGTGCAAATATACGTTGATGATATCATTTTTGGAGCTACTAATGTCTCTCTTTGTGAAAAATTCTATAAATGCATGCATAGTGAGTTTGAAATGAGCATGATGAGCGAACTTAACTTCTTCCTTGGACTTCAAATCAAGCAACTAAAGGAAAGAACCTTCATCAATCAAGCAAAGTATATAAGAGATCTCCTCAAAAGGTTTAATATGGAGGAAGCCAAAACAATGAAGACTCTAATGAGTTCATCCATCAAGCTTGACATGAATGAGAAAGGTAAGCCCGTCAACTCAACTATGTATAGAGACATGATAGGTTCTTTGCTATATTTGATCGCTAGTAGACCCGACATCATGTATAGTGTATGCTTGTGTGCTAGATTTCAATCTTGTCCTAAGGAATCTCATTTAAGTGCTGTAAAATGAATTCTTAGATATTTAAAAGGGATTATGGACATAGGCCTATGGTATCCTAAGGGTGATAACTTTGAATTAATTGGATACTCGGATGCCGACTTTGCCGGTTGTAAAGTTGAGAGGAAAAGCACTAGTGGCACTTGTCATTTCCTAGGACACTTACTTGTTTCATGGCATAGTAAGAAGCAAAATTCGGTAGCTTTGTCTACGGTGGAAGCCGAATACATAACAACCAGTTTATGTTGTGCACAAATCCTTTGGATGAAACAAACACTTAGTGATTTCAATTTGATTTTTGAGCATGTTCCTATAAAATGTGATAACAATAGTGCCATAAACATTTTTAAAAATCTGGTACAACACTCTAGGACTAAGCATATAGAGATAAGACATCATTTTCTTAGAGACCATGCACAAAAAGGTGACATTACCCTTGAATTTGTAAGCACAAAAGATCAATTTGCCGATATTTTTACAAAACCCCTAAGTGAAGAGCAATTTGTTGATATTAGAAGACAACTAGGAGTGATTTCTTTATGATCAAATGATTGCTTGATGAATTCTTGATTGAATATACCCTATGATTGCATGAAACTCATATCATATGCATCATATAGAAATAATCCTAGGAAAGAGTTCAAATTTTAACAAAAAATCAAAATTCTCATGGCATTAGACATAAAAAATTGGGGATTTCAACTGAAAAGGGCAGGGGGAGGATCACGAGGCAGGAGAATACAACAAAATTTGGAAAAATTGATCGTTGACCGTTGACCAAGCGGTCAACCGGTTGAGGAATCGGTCGACTGGTTCGTCAGGGCTAGGAATTTAAAAAGCCCCATCGCGTTTCATTTCTCACCTGTTCTCCTCCATAGCTTGAAGCCTCTTCACATCCCTGCTTCCAAAAGACCGTTTTGGCTAGATTTCGAACCGATTGCAAGCCGTGGACTTGATTTTGGGACGCCTTGAGGTTAGGGTTTTGATTTGAAACCTAGGGTTTCAGCTTTTGGGAGTATTTTTTCTCTGTACTATGCGCCTTAGGGTTGGTTCAGTTTCATCTTCGTGCGCCTAGGGCTTTGGGTTTGTGATTGCTCCTTCTTGTTTCATTTCATTCTCCTTTTGGACTCCTCCTTCTCTTTTCCGTTCATTGGATGGCACCAAGGTGAGAGACGGGCACCTCCAGGGCTTAGGGCAAGCGCCCTGCTAAGCCATCTCAGCCTGAGCAGACGGAGGCTCGTCGAAAGGCGAGGTATGACATGGTCCTCTTCAGTTCAATTGAAGACTATCAGTGCTACAAGCAAAAGTTCGCCCAAAAGAAAGTCGTCCAAAGGAGAAGTGTCAATTTCTCCCAATTTCAGAACTTCGGGTTTGAAGAACTATTCAGTCGGATGGGATGGCTGCCAGTTGTGACGATTTCTGGGCCGATCTTCTCGACTCTGGTGTGGGCTTTTTATTCATGGGCGACATATGGGCTTGGAGGATCGGTATTGTCAACTATGAGGGAAGTTGAGATCAGATTGAGTCCCGAGAGTATCTGCCGCATTCTCGACATCCCTTCAGTTGGACTCCGAGTGTATGAGGCCAAGGCGTGGCCCACTGTGCTAGGATTCGAGCCTAGAGAGGTTGTTCAGAGGTTGTGCGGACTCGCATATGCCTAGGGAATGGGCAAACCATCGGCACACAGCCTGACCGTGCCTAGCTGAGTCCTTCACCACATGATATGCTCCATTTTATTACCACGAGGAGGACATCGAGACGAGGTCTCCTACCTTGATGCATTTATTGTGGACTCGATCCTCACCGGGAGACGGATTCACGTAGGATATCTGATGATGATGCATATGATCTCCTACGTTGAGAGCATGACACGAGTACTCCTCTACGACCGCTTCCTTACTCGAGTATTCAAGGATGCGGGGGTTGACTTGAGTAGAGAAACGGATTTCGAGGCCCCCACTAGCTATGACACGTATGATGAGTAGTCCTTGGGGTGTATGAAGTTTGAGAAGGCACCCAATGGCTCCTAGGTTAGGAGAGCTGAGCGATATGCCTGGGGATAGGATCAGATGCATCCTAGAGCAGAGGAGGAGGCCAAGATTAGAGAGATGGAGGATGGGTTACATCCTCAGAGGGACTTTGAGTAGAGAGGGCCCGAGCTTGACATTCCTCCTCCACCTCAGTCATAGGGCATTCATGTTGAGGCTACTTTCTCAGAGCCTATGATGACTGAGTCGTCTTTCACAGCAGGACCATCATCTCAACCATCATTTACCGAGCTACCATCTCAAGCACCTCACGTTCCTGATCCTACGCCTTGGATGAATGTCTCAACTCATATCAGCTCCCTTGGGACTCGTATGGAGGAGCTTGCTTTAGTCCATGACTCTCGCTTCTACTCTATGGAGGAGCACATGGATCAGTATCAGACTGGAGTCACTTCTCGGTTTGATCACTTCCAGCAGCGATATGAGCGCATAGAGGAGCGTATGGATCAGCAACAGGCTACATTCGAGCATCTCCAGCAGAACATTGATCGCATTGAGAGTCGTTAGGTGAGTCAGTATGAGAAGATGATGACTTATCTCTACTCTGTGTTTCCCCCTCCACTCCCTCTGCCTTGAGACTATCTAGAGATCCCCCTCAGTTTCTTTTTTATGTTGCCAAAGGGGGAGAAATTTATAAGATCTAGGAGACCCTGATGCATGTCATTGTCATCATTGTCATATCTATCTTGTTTGTACATGTGAGGTTTCCATATATATATGATATGATATTTTTATGATCCATTGTTCATTTTCATGTTTTACATTGCTTCCTATTAAAAATCGTTTGATTGGTCCATGATTGGTTTGAGAGGGAGATTTTTTTCACTCCTAGATAACCAAGGTTTGTCATTATAAAAAATGGGGAGATTGTTAGCCCAAGGGTTCTCCTAATCGGGTTTTGATGATAACAAACCATGGTTAAGTGACTAATTGGTTTAATGATTAAGAATCTTAGGTATAAACTTGAAAATTCATCAAATGACCAAATGGATACAAGATCGAGACGTTTGGAAAACTTGTGATCATAGGAAACTAATGTAAGATGAATGCATGAGTGCACTTAGGATTTTCACACGTTTCATGCATCTTTGAAAACTCGGTTTATTCTTTAAAATGTCGATTTCATTAAAACCCAAGTTTTTAACTAATGTACTTTAGGCAAAATGTTCTATAATTGGCTTAATAATTTACCTAAAGACCTTGCTTGAGTGTTAGAAAATAAAGGAATAAAAAAATAGGTTTTCGGGGCCAAAAAGGCTCAACCGGTCGAGGCTATGGCCAACCGGCTCAACCGATTGAGAAACCAGTCGATCGGTTGACCTCGTCCGGTCGAGGACCAGTCAAGGGAGGTCAAAAACTTTCTCTCTCTCCCAGTGGCCTTCTCTTCCCGGTCGAGGTGATTCTCTTACTGGTCGAGGTCCGACCGAGGTTTGGTTGAGGCAACGATAACCTGTCATGCATTAAATGCTCCAACGGCTAGTGAATTGGTCGACCCCTAGCTCTACCGGACGAGGTTACCTTTTGCTGTTTTTGACTCCCTAGCTTAGAGACCTATAAATTGAGAGCTCCACTTCATTTATTGATAAGAGAACACTTGCATTCAATAGCCTACCTACCTATTCTTGATCAAAAAGCTCTCATTTCTTTCATAGTGCATTAAATCACCACTTGCATATCTTTTAGTGCACTCTTATATGTCATCCTAGCTTTGTCTTGTATCTGAGCTATCTTTAAGCTAGGTTGAGGGATTATATCTTGTAAAAATCTGAGTGTTAAAGCCTTCAAGAGGGTTGAATCTTGAAGAGGTTGTGTAAGAGTCCATTGGAGCCGGAATCCAAGTGTAAGAAGATTGGAAGCTTGGTTGAAGCTTCAAGTTAGTGGAACCCTCACTCGGTTAGGAGGTTGAGGAGAGTGGACGTAGGTAAGAAAGTGACGAACCACTATAAACCCGAGTTTGAATTCTCTAAACTCTATCTCTTTACTTTGCTTATATTGTGTTTGAATTTGTTGTGATTGAAAAGATTTTAAAAACCCAATTCACCCCTCTTTTTGGGTGTTTTTCTTAACTAAGCATAGCCTTTGTTTTCTCAGTTGCCCTTTGGTTTCCCCACTCACTCCTGCTTGTTTGGAGTGGACATACTGGTGTTTAGATCTAGGGCTTTTTAGACTTCTTGTTTGCTTCTACATCATCATTATATTTATGTTGTCATCTTACGTTTTTGTTGTCGTCGCGATGGTGCGATGTGTGTGATTCTTCGTTTATCGCTGATGAACGAGCTTGTTTTGCAAGTTTTCACAACCAAATCTGTATAGATTCAAATTATAATTCTTTTTAAGTTTAGGTGTTTGTCATTAGGGCAACACCGAACGGTGGACGGACCGGGTGATTGGTTCTGAAAATTGCGTTGATTCATGCAAGTTTCCGCACGACTAGGAATGGCAATTTCACGGGTTTCCCGGGTCACCCGCCCCGACCCGCCCATATTGGGACGGGTATAGGAACATAGCAATCGGGGATGGGCCGGGTTCAGGATTTTTTTAAAAACCCGAATCGGGCTCGGGGCGGGGTCGGGTGTAGTTATAATTTGACCCGCCTCGCCCCGCCCTGAATATGAAATTACTATTTTACCCCCCACTTATAAATATTAGCTTCCTCTCCTCATTTTAGGTCTTCTTCTCTCAGTTCTCGTTCCTGTCGACGCTAGGGTTTTTCCTCCCACTCAATGGAGAAATCCATCAGATAATCCATTCGAAAATCCATCTCCTCTCGATTCATCTTTGTTTATCCCATATTCACAAGAAATCAAGAATCACAACTATTATCTTCACGTATCTACAAACCGGTAAGATTTTTTGTTGATTTTTTGGTTGAATGATGCCTTGATTTGGTGTTGTATTCTGTTTCTAATTCGGGAAAGAGATACGAGATTTAGGATTTTTCCATTTCCAGTTTCAGATTATTGAAGGGTTTTTTTTTCTATTAGTTTTCGGGTTGCTATTTAGGGTTTTGAATCCGCTTCTTGCGAATCTTAATAGGGGCTAAGCAGATCTTAATATCTTATCGTCAATAGCAGTCTAACTGATAAAACCCTTCATAGAGAAAGAGCAGAGTGTCCATTTAGATTTAAGTTCATAGTTTTCTCTGGACCATATGAACTTTCAGCTGCTTTTCATAAACACATATGATTGTATAATAGCTATTTCCAAGTTTGTTAAATGATTGTATATTTTGCTATATCTAATGGCTTTTCAATAAACTTTCATGTGTTGTCTCTAAAACAGGCAAAAGTTTTATGATAGTATTTTCTGTCAGAGCAACTGAAAACCTATATAATATTCAATGCATGTAATAAAATCATGTCTGTCGAGTGAATTAGATTCACAAAATTATTAGATATATTACTGACTTACTGTGCAGGATTCTGGAGTCATAATTTGTGTCAGTTGGATTCCAGGAATATGTTAGCTCCAAAAAGAATTATAAAGGATTCATATCTCTGTTATTTAGTCATGATACCACAACAACTCAAGCACACATGCTGCAGTTGCCATGGCTCTGCTGGAACCAAACCCACCTTTGGAATAACAAAGCACAACCATTTCTCTTCAGCATTTTCTGAATGGTTCTATAATTATAATGAACAATTTATGTTATAGTGTACTAACCTATTAGCTTCATACTTGTGACAGAGATAACCAGAAAAACTGACACAAACCCATGCTAGCAGCATTCTAGTAGCATTTTCACTTTTATTTTGCTGATTAGTCTATTATTATTATAGTTAATTTTTAAGTTTTCCAATTTTATTTGAGGGCATGAACTCAGATAAAATAGGCAGATTCTCATGTAGCTGAAACCTTTTTGTTGTTGAGGTGGTGGATGGATATCAAGATATTAATCCACTTGTCAACTGATGTTGCTAAACTATACATTGTGGTAAGGATGGAACTTATGAATTTACAGTGTTGTTTCTCACAATCATGGTTTTAACTTTTTGCTTCATTAAATGACTTTCAAATTGTGTTCAGAAATACTTAAGTTGGAAATGCTTACTACTAATCTAGGTTGGGTCAAATAAAAATGTGAAAATATTTGCTAGAATCAATTATCCGAGGAAAACATTAGAGAAGGTCCATAACCAAACCCATTCAGTCATACATATTGACATTCTTTCATGTCAACTAGCACAGTGTTATCACTACTTCACCATAACTACTTTGTTAAAAGTTCTATTTTCTTTTTTTATAATTGGAAGATTGATATGCATAGGAAGAAAATCATGATTTCTCTGTAGATTATTCAGAGGTGGTGTTGTTTGGGAAATATAGCCAGGAAAACAGTCATTATAAAACCCCAGCTATTTTTATGTTTTCTGTATAAGTAGATAGGTAGTTTTTAGAACAATCCGTGCACTTCTCTAAGATGCTGAAAAGAGCTTCCCTTTCTTGGTGGTTTTGAGGCTCTTGCAGAATTGCAATCAGAATGTCCCATGCTTTTAATTTCATAGAGTGAAATTTCTTAGGTTATATAATGCACTGATATTACAGTCACAATGGTGTACAACAACAATGTCTGATCTTGAAATTGGGTTGAGAAGGGGTCTAATAATTTTACTCTGTTGAAAAGAATCAACCATATTATTACCTTGAGGAGGAACAATCTTGTTATCATGAGTCTCCGTATATGCAAGTAATTGCAGAATTTCTTATAAATTAAAATCTTGTTATCATGTGTCTGTGATATATATCATGCTCTCTAATGTTGCTCTTAGGATGTATGATGGCATGGTAGACGAGTAACATACAACCTTGTATATAGCAAGACCAGAACCTATGGTTGTTTCACTCTCTCTGGCCTACACAATAATAAAGACTTGGATTTCTTATTTATACTTTTACCCAAAGATCAGAGAAAATTTCTCACAGTAGAAAGATGATTTTAATTATATCAACCAAAAAACAGAGGATCTTAGTAAAAAAAAGTCAAGACTCCTGCTGGGAAAACCCCTGCATATAGAAAGTAGAAGTCGATATAAAAAATTATGTGAGAAGCATATTGGAATCCAGCATTAATTATTGAAATATTTATTTTCTACTGGTTATATGAAAGTTTAATTTTGTTTGACTCTAGAAATGCATTGAGGAATTATGCATTCTTGTTGCTTCCATATTATGATAGCACAAAAACTTAGGTGGATCTAAAGGAAGAGATAATCCTGAAAAATTAGAATTTATTTACATGGCCTCATGATAATTTGTATAATGATTCTTGGAATGTTTTGTTTTGTTTTCTGGTTATTACTTTTTAGAATATTCTTTGTTTGCTCTTGTTTGCTTTGTTTTCTATTTTTTTTTTATTTTCTTCTTATTTTCTTCTCACTTGCTGTGGGCTGTCCATATAAACTGCATGTGTCTTTTGGTTGCACTGCCCTCGATGCTTTTCTATTACATTTATTTTCCTATTAATGGAAACTATGTTGACATCTTGCAATTCTTGGAGGTTAACCTAAATACAATCTTGCCTTTTAAACCCTTGCTCAAGTGTTTCTATTACATTTAGGTTATTAATTTAGGTTTGAATGTTTTACTTATAGACTTTATTTTATATTAAGAAAAATGACATCAGAAGAAGGGGAAAACTTTTCCATGCCAAGTGCGGGTTCAACTCCAATTACAGGTAGTACTTCAACTACTGATGGAACCTTGATATCTAAAAGAAGAAAGTTGACTTCGGTTGTTTGGAATGATTTTGATAAAATCATAGAAGATAGACAAGATTATGCTATTTGTAAGCATTGTAAGGGAAAGCTTAAGGCTGATAGCAAGAATGGGACAAAACACTTACATGTACACATAGATAGGTGCATGAAACGAAGAAATGTGGATATTAGGCAACAATTATTGGCAGTAGAGAGAAAAGGTCATGGAAAAGTTCAAATTGGTGGTTTTACCTTTGATCAAGAAATCTCAAGAGAGAAGCTTGCACGTGCAATTATATTGCATGAGTACCCATTTTCAATCGTTGACCATGTGGGGTTTAGAGAATTTGCTACTAGTTTCCAACCCTTGTTTAAGATGGTTTCCCGCAATACGATTAAGGGTGATATAATGAAGATTTATGAGGTTGAGAAAGATAAGATGATTAGCTACTTAGAGAAACTTCAAAGTAGAGTTGCTATCACAACTGATATGTGGACATCCAATCAAAAGAAAGGCTACATGGCTATCACTGTACATTACATTGATGAGTCTTGGTTACTACACCATCATATTGTAAGGTTAGTTATGTTATTTTTTTTTAACTTCCAAAGTGTTATTTTATTTGATCCTTTAATGATATTTTTTGTGTTAATGATATTTTTTATTCTTAATTTAGGTTTGTTTATGTGCCTCCTCCACACACAAAAGAAGTTCTTTCAGATGTATTAATGGATTTCTTGTTGGATTGGAATATGGATAGAAAAGTTTCTACAGTCACTGTGGATAATTGCTCAAGTAATGACGGAATGATCAACATCTTGGTGGAGAAATTATCTTTGAGCGATTCACTCTTATTGAAAGGAAATATTTTCCACATGCGATGTGCGGCACATGTGTTGAACTTAATTGTTAAGGAAGGTTTGGATGTCATTGAAGTAGAAATTGAAAAAATTCGTGAGAGTGTTGCATATTGGTCAGCAACCCCATCAAGAATGGAAAAGTTTGAAAATGCAGCTCGCCAATTGCGTATTCCATGCAATAAGAAGTTAAGTCTTGATTGTAAGACACGATGGAATTCCACATACTTGATGTTATCAATTGCTATAACATATAAAGATGTGTTCCCACGTTTGAAGCAACGTGAAAAATACTACATGGTTGTGCCATCAGAGGAAGAATGGAATATGGCAAAGGAAATATGTGGAAGATTGAAATTGTTTTACAACATAACAGAGTTGTTCTCAGGACGAAATTATCCCACTGCAAATACTTTCTTCATCAAAGTGTGCGAAATCAAAGAGGCATTGTATGATTGGTTGATATGCTCAAATGATGTTGTGAAAACGATGGCATCAAGTATGTTGCAAAAGTTTGACAAGTATTGGAGTGGGTGTCATATTGTGATGGCAATAGCAGCTATATTTGACCCAAGATACAAGATAAAGATTTTAGAGTTTTACTTTCCACTAATGTATGGGTCTGAAGCTTCAAATGAGATAGAAAAAATCTGTGGAATGTGTTATGAGTTGCTGTCTGAGTATCAATCAAAGTCTAATTTGGGGCAAAAAACTTCATCCTATGGTACTTCATCAGGTTCAACTCTTTTGGAGTTAAACTATGATGAACAAGATCCTCTTTCAAAGTTTGACTTATTTGTTCATAGTACCACTGGAGAAAGTCATACGAAGTCGGAGTTAGATTATTACTTAGAGGAGTCAATTCTGCCAAGGAATTCAAATTTTGATGTTTTAAGTTGGTGGAAGACAAATGGTATAAAGTATCCGACTTTGCAGATGATTGTTCGTGATATCTATGCTATTCCGGTATCTACAGTTGCATCTGAGTCAGCCTTTAGCACGGGTGGTAGGGTGGTATCAAAATATCGCAGTAGGCTTCATCCAGATACTTTGGAGGCCTTAATGTGTGCTCAAAGTTGGTTATGGAAGGAAAAAGAAGGTAACTGATTTACATAATTATCAATTTTATGAATTGGTTTTTATTAAAATATTTAGTAAAGTTTTCTAATATTTTTTTTGGTGTTTTTTTTTACTAGGTGATTCATCAATTCATGATTTACAACTCCAACTCACAATGATGGATGAAAATGATGATTTACTTGTGCTTTAGATTTTTTACTTAAGATGATGTTAGAGACATTTTTTCTTCTTTTTTGCTAACAATTTCTTTGTAATGTCTTTTTTTTTTTTTTTTTTTTTCAATGTTGTTAAGCTTATGGATATATTTTAATTTTGGATATTATATTTTGGCATGTCTTCTATGATGTTAATTACCATGGTTGTAACTAAGAACCACATTCTTTACAATCAAGTTCAAGACTTGCAAGGTAGAGTCCTTGTAAGGAAATGTGGGTGCAGGAACATATGCTAATTGAAGCCAACAATGCGTTGAAAAGGAAGGTACCAATTCTCAAATGAACCTGGTCTTTTATTTTAGATTGACATCCTGTGTTATAGAAAGAAACCTACTGAAAGAGATCACTGCTGATGAAAATACTGCTGCACATGTAAGATAATTTCTGAAAAAAAAGGATCAATCAGTAGGACTATTCCTTGAATCCGGAATATTTTCTTTTTGAATTAGTATATATGAAGTGGTTTCCGCTAAAATGGTTGAAGAAAATTTTGCATTTTGAGTGCAGGATTTTGCCACTCTTGGTGTTGTCAATGTCAAATACTGTGGGTATATAGCTGTGGTTAAACTTGAAGGGAAAGAAAGTAGCAAAATGGATACTCATTTTCAAAGCATTGAACTTCTTGATCAGCCTGAAGGTGGTGCCAATGCCCTTAATATTAACAGGTTTTTGTCAAACCCTACAACATGTCACTGAAGTATCCTGTGTAAGCTATGTTGTTCTCATGTTTTTACACTAAAAGTGGAGATATTCATTATGAACTTGTGAATATACTGTTACAGTTGAGGAAATCTTACCATTGGGTGGATTATTGGATTGCGTTGACAATTGAGAATTGCTTGGCGCCTTAGGAACTCATTATTCATGGATCTAGCCAAGGTTTTATTTTGTTTATTTATTTATTTTGTAGATAATGAGGAAATTATGTTAGTCTAAAAAGAATTTGTAATATTTCTTTTTCTTTTGTTTGAAATTTTTGTGAGATGGGAACTTGGAGCGTGCTGAATACAGCATTTGCAGGATCAAAACAACACAGAGAAAGATAAGAAACCATCTACTGCAAAGACAAAAAATGAGATGAAGGTCGAGGGACTTGGTACTCCTCTTAGATCTCTTAAGAACAATAAGAAAAATTCAGATGGCAACAATCTGAAAATGCAGTCTGATAAATCAAAAACCCCTGCAGAGTCTGTTATTGGGGAAGCTGAAAATTCTACACTGTCCTCAACAAAACCTCAGCTTGAAGCTAATGCAAATGAAAATGAACTTGCACTGAAGAGGATGCTGGCTGATGCAGCTTTTGCCCGGCTTAAACAATCTGAAACTGGACTCTACCGCAAGGTAATATTTTGTCAATACCTTTGGAGGTATAAGCTCCTTTGTTTAGTTTCATGTACTTATCCTCCCATGTCTTTGACAGTCTTTACAGGAACTAGTTGATCTGTCCCAAAAATATTACAGTGAAGTTGCACTTCCGAAACTGGTAACCACTGAATAATATCTTATTGAACTTGATTATGTCTGCATGAAAATAAGGTTGTGGTGATTTCTGTTTCTGTGTCTGCATGAAAATTGTCCAATTCGGGTTGCAGATTTTGGTTCATTGGAACTCTCACCGGTGGATGGTCGGACGCTGACCGATTTCATGCATACTAGAGGTCTTCGAATGCGTTCTCTGGGACATGTTGTAAGTGTTGTACTCCCCTAGGTTTTGATTCATTTACATGTCTTAGTAAAGTATTTATGCATCATAAAGAAACTCCTAATTTTTATCTCAATTTATTGATGCATTGCAACCTCTTGAACTTTGGCAAGCTGTGTCTGCATCAATTGTTAATTTGTTATTTGAGGTCACAGTGTTGGACATCCTTCTGTCTATAAGTGTGTCTCCTGTAGCTATTTTCCAACCTTGTTTATCAAAAAGGTTTGAATCAATCATCACCAGTTACCTGCAAAAATTACCCAAACAAACACTTTTGTTTGTTTGGGTAATTTTTTATCTACCCCCAGAAGTAAATATCAATTCCTACATGGGATATGTAAACAGTCAGAGACTCAGAAATTTGAGTCATAGATTGACAAGTCATCTGTTTCAGTGTCCTTTCTGAGAAATGGGAAATCTCATTGAGATTTATAATTAGGATTACAGAGATTACATAGAATTTATCAGCTTTTTAAGGTTCATTTCTCCATTTAAAACATTGTATTTTAAGAAAGTATCTTTACCATGGTGTAAGATGGAGTATCTGTGACATTTTATGTCCTATGAGGTAATTTCATCCATTTTGAAATATTTTAACAAAAGGAATATACTGAAATAGGAACTTTTACTGAACTAGGATTTCATCATTTTCTTTTGTTGGACTTGCCTGTGGGGTATTTGCCCAACAGAAGGCATGTCAAGCAAACATCCTCTGCCCATGTCTGATGGTACTTCACTTGTTTTGAAGCGTCCATATAATATTGTTCAAAATTATGAAATATTACTATACATGGGTTTTTTTCCTATCTCAAATAATGTTTGGTATTTTTTCTTTACCAGGTTAAACTTTCAGAAAAGTTATCACACGTGCAGTCACTTTGTATTCATGAGATGATAGTGCGGACTTTTAATTGCTTGAACTGAGTAATAAATTATCTGAGTAATAATCCTATAACCTGCTTGAACTGGTGAAATGTCTAGGTCACCAGTTTTCAATTGCTTCCACTTCCATATTGTAACAGCTAAACCTTCATGTTATAGAAGCTGTATTGGAGCAAGAGAAATTTAGTTCTTTTTTCTGCAATTCAGGAAAAACATCTCTCTATTGATGCTATTTCGTTGGCTATCTGTTGTTCACCCTAGTTTGCATTAAGGGTATGCTAAGCTTATGAACTTTTGGAGGGTTGTGATATTGTATTAATATAGTTTTTTAAACTTTGGGGCTTGTGATTTAGTTAATATTTTTGCCTTGGGGTTTTGGAGTTTCTCAATTGCTGGTTTTCTGAAATATGTGAGGTTTCTGGTCATGTACAATATTAGGTTTTCTATTGGAATTGGGGACTTCTTGCCAGGAAGCATCCCCAGTGACTGTGTTGGTCTGAGAGCTTAGACATTGAAACTTAGTTTTCTCAAGAGCATACAGTGATTTTCTTTTAGGCTTTGAATTTATTGGTTTTTTTTCTTCCTTTTGGGATGATTCAAACATACATTGCTTAGCCTTGTTTCATTTTCTACTTAAGTTTATATCCATAAAAAGTATTGTTATGCAATTGATTAACAAAACAGTATCATGTGTAATAAGTTTTAACAAATACACATGTAATGTGGCTGAGTTTCAATGAAAGTGGAATCCCTCTAAGCTTCCAGCCATTATATTTAAATAGTTTTGATGTCTTTTTCTGTAATAGCTATTTTTGGAGAAATTTTTGAATAAGCTTACTGTTAAATGCATGTTGAAATGTCAGACTCAATTAATCAAGGCACGGGAACTGTAGCAGCAGCAGCAACAACAACAACAGCAGCAGCAGTAGCAGCAGCAGCAACAGCGGAGAGATGCGACCCAGATTCTAAATGGCTCTGGCAATGGGCTTGTTAGCACTCATTGTGTGTTGAAGACTATGCAAACAAACTTCAACTTTGATGTAATTTTTACTTTCTTAATACATTCCAGCAGCAATGTAAATGAAGATTCAATTGTGGTTAATCTAACTCAAAGCATTAGTAGTGCTTTCTTTCCAAGGTTCAGCCCAGCCCAACCCAACCCAACCCAACCCAACCCAACCCAGCCCAGCCCAGCCCAGCACAACACAGCCCCGCCCCGCCCCGACAACACATACCCGGGTCGGGACGAGACGGGGATGGGATTTAATTTTAACTCTTTAACGGGGATGGGAATGCCCCGCCTCGCCCCGCCCCGGGTTTGGGACGGGTTTGGGAAATGACTAAATATTTTGGGACGGGAATGGGATAGGGGTGACCCGTCCCAAACCCGCCCATTGCCATTCCTACGCACGACCCATACCCATATGATCTAATGGACAAAGGAGAAGTTACTTCTACCAGTAGAAGGCCTCAACAAGGTGGATGGAAAAATGCTAGAGCTAGGCACTTTAGGTCGGATCGCCTGGTTAGAGACTTGTTCAAGCAGGAGTTCTGGGCTCGTTTTCCTATTCTGAACACCATCCTGATTCAGTTAATAGATGGCGAAGCTTTATCGTCAATCAATCTTTTAAATAACATGATATACTTTACTAAGGAGCAGTTCACTACAGGGCTCTGTTTTCCCTTTCCATCTCTTCTTAAACAATTTCTTCACTTCACACAAATTCCATTTACTTTCTTTCATCCAAATGTTGTTTGGATATTGATGGGGTGCAGTGTGCTAGACATGTTCTTCTATTTAGATTTCTCCCTACTAGAAGTTTTGTTCATCTACACTATCAAGATGACCCCAAAAGAGAGGTTCAACTTGTTTGCCCACATTCTTTATTTTTAGTTTGTGACCAATTTTCCATACTCGAGCAAAGGCTGGGCTAAGGGGTATGTTTTGGTGTCCGACCCCTTGAGTGGTTCGTCTTAGGCTTCGAATGGAGTTTTTTCTTCGTAGTGCTCATTGGAGATTCCAAGTAAACTATGATTTTATTACTTTCATTTTGTCTTGTTGTTATTTCATCTTGGTTGCTAATATACATGATCTTTATGTTCGTCTAATGCAGGTAAGGGGAGACGGAGATGCCTTGAAGAGTGGGTGGAAAAGGCTTCGTTCGCTCGTCTTAACAAGTTGTTTGAAATAGACGCTACTGAATGGGCTCATGTCTTTCTCCTATTGGACAAAAACCTATAAGCATTGATAAAAAATCCAAAGTCATTTATCATCCTAGTGTTTCCCCAACTAGCTCATTCGTCTCTAGAACCCGATGAACATTTTGTGCTGAATGATTTACTTTTCTATGAGGTTGCTTGTTTGGAGGATTCTGAAGCACGTTAGGCTCTTCTAGAGGAACAAGAGAAGAAGCGCCAGGAGGGAACATTGAAGCAAGGTTCAGTAGCTAGTCGTTCGACTTCCAACTTCGCTATCCGTCCTCTTACCCAAAAGAAAAAACTTGCGGCTAGTCTTATCCAAAAGGCGAGAACTCTGTTCCTACCACTTTGTCTTCATCATTTGTTTCGTCTCCTTCATCTTCTCTGTCCTCTTCATCTTTCAACGACGAAGTAGAAGTAGGGGTGAAACGGTTGGTGCCGCCTATTATTTGTGAGGAGGAGAAAGAAGAAGAGATGACCTCTAACTTGAGAGTCGGATTCCGTGAGAGGCAGTGTATGTGTTTGTCCAAATATATTGTAATCGACCCTTCTCTTTCAAAGAAAGCTCGTCCGACACCCGGTCCGGACTTTCCGTCCAAGCTAACACCCCTAACTTCAACTACAGTCGTCGCTTTGGGCTCGAATGAAAAACCTTTCTTTATTGGTGATATTTCTTATCATGAGACGAGGAAACCCTTCTTCGTCTTAGGGAACATTAGTGAGGACTAATTCGAGTATCCAAACTCTACTTCTCTCTGCCCAAAGCCAGTCTATGTCCCCAATCAAGAGGAAGTGTTCGAGCTTCTTAGTCGTATCCCTTCCTTCACCGAAAGGAAGCCTCTAGTGCAAGATACGAGGGTGCTCTTTCTAGCTATGCAGTGAATTATAGTTGAGGTGAACGATGCCTTTTACCAGTTTTTCATAGCGCAGCTTCCTTATAGTACTCTGGACATTACCATTGCCCGCATAATTCATGTGAATGACTAAACTACTTTTGAGATAACATAAGTTGTAAGTCGTTTCCCTCCTTTGCACTTGTGATTTTTCTCATTTTTTCCTTTAGTCTCTTGTTTCATAATGATCTTTGCTATCCCCAAGTGATAGTTAGAGTTCATAACCTCATGTGACAAGGAGCGCACCTCTTCCAATGACTAGAAGCAGCCGAAACCATGAGGCCATACATCACCCATAACATGGACAGAAATAAGGAGCTCCTAGTCGACTTGGAGATGGCAATAAGTGAAGTTGTTGTTACCCAAAAGCTAGTTGAAGAGGGTGTTTGTCTGTTGATGAAGGCTGAAGAAGAGATGGAAGCGTTCTAAGTTGAGGCTCGTCAATTGGTTGAGGAGAAGACGACTATGACGACAAAAAATAAGAAGACTGAAGAGGAGACTACCATGCTAAAGTGGGAACTACAAGATCTTTGGATAAGGTTTGGCGCTTAGAAGGAGGATTTGGAAGTAGACTATCAGAAATAGGTAGATGGCATGTTTTTCTATGGCTACCGGTGTTGTATGAAGAAGCATGGCATTGCCAATGATACTCCCAGCTGTCCTTCTTATGATGAAGAGGATGAGTTTTTGGGCAGCCCTACCCAGGGAGACAGGTCTACGACAGGAGACAGACATGCTTTGAGAGGTGGACCTTCCATTGAAGACGACTTCCATGGTGAGCGGACTTGACTTCTTTTTCATTTCTTTACTTTGGCTGGTTGTGGCTTGGACTTTCATACTTGTAAATACAATGCATGCTCTTTTGAGATTTTTTTTCTTCAAGTGTGCTTTCTTTAGCCGTTTATTCTTGCTACAATATTTTCATAAACAACTTTTATTGATAATATTGCTTTAAGTTGGTTATGTTTCATGGGCGGAGTAAGGGCACATCGTCTAGTGTCTAGAGATGGTATGCCCCTTGAGTTTCTTGCCTTAATTACAACACAAGGTCCTTCCCAATTAGCTTGTAGTTTTTCAAATCCCACTTTAGTTGTGTTTTTTAAGACTCTTATGAGGACCAAAGATTCTTGCCAAAAAAACCATGGTCATGTATTTTTGTTGTACTGAGCAATTGCTTTATGATGATACGAAGTTATTTGGATAGCTGCAACTCCTTGCTTTTCATTAGTCCAATCCAGTTGCCTTATGAGTTCTTCATCATTATCCTTTTGATCTTGCACGACTGTTTTGGCAATAGACATATCAATTTCAGTTGGAATGATGACTTCCATTCTATAAGCAAGAGCAAAGAGAGTGGCTCTCGTTGGTCGTCTGGATGTTGTCCGGTAGGCCCATAAGACTCCGAACAATTCGTCTACCCATTTTCCTTTTGCTAATTCCAACCTTTTCTTTAATGCATTCAAAAAGATTTTGTTTGTCGTCTCTGCTTGTCTGTTGCTTTGTAAATAACGGCGTGTTGAATACAAATTTTTGATGTTTAACTATGAGCAAAATGTTCAAAAGACAACATTGTAAAACAAAGGCCCATTATCTGTGATGATTGCTCGTGGAATTTCGAATCGACATACGATGGTTTTTCAAACGAACTTGGAGACATCTTTGTCTTTGATACTGGTATGCGTTTCTGCCTCTATCCACTTGTTGAAGTAATTGATTACAATGAGCAAAAACTTCTTTAGTGTTGCTCTAGTTGGCAAGGGGCTGACTATGTCCATCCCCTATTGTGAAAATGACCAAAGACTTGTGACCTGGTTGAGGGCTTCCAAAAGTACACAGGGAATGGAAGCGTGTCGTTAACACCGATCGCATCTTCTGACATAGCTTTCAACGTCCCGCATCATGGTGGGCCAATAGGATTCTTGTGTATAGGCGCGGTGTGCTAAAATTCATTTGCTTGGGTGATTGCCTCATACGCTCTCATGAAGTTCGGCTAGGAAATACTTGTCATTTGGGTCGCTCAAGCACTTTAGGTATGAGTCTTTGAATGATCGTTTGTAAAGTTGATAATTAATTAAAGTGAAGCATGTTACTTGTATGCAAAGTTTGTGTGTTTGCTTCCCATTTTTTTGGTACATTCCTTGGCTAAAGGTATTTTATGATGTCAAGTATCCATCCTGAGTCTATTTGTCTAATATTGCATACTGGCTTGGGAGTGATTGAAGGTGCAACTTTGAGGTAGTTGGGCAACATTATCATCTCATTTATGAGGAGAGTGGCAGCTATGCCGACTAGTGTGTCACCCTTTTCGTTCTCCTCTTATGGCACCCGTTTGATGATCCACTCGTCTAGCTTTTTCAAGTGTTTTTCACCATTGCTAGGTATAGGACCATATGTTCATCATTTGTTTCATACTCTTGTTGAATCTGCTTGAAAATTAGCTGAGAATCTCTTTTAACTTCCAACCTGGCAGCGACAAGTATTAGAGCAAGATCTAATCCAGATAGCCTAGCTTCATATTCTACCTCGTTATTGGAAACCAGGAAGCTGAGGCGGATAGCTTGTTCCACTAGTTCCCCAATTGGTGACTGTAGAACCAAACCTACTATGGATTTAAACACCCTAAATGCTTTGTCTACATAAAGCATTCACCATTGATCTCTAGGGTGGTAAGATGGAGGTGTTTGTTTTTGAGGGAGTTTAGTTATGGAGTTAGTTATAACTTGCCATTTCAAGGATAACCGTGGCTGATACTTAATCCCATACTCATTCAACTCAATTGCCCATTTCAACATCCGCTCAGATAGGTCCAGCTTGTGCAAGGTGACTCAAAGCAACTGGTTTGTAAGTACGGTCACTTGATGAGCTTGGAAGTACGAGCGAAACTTTTTAACGACATTCTTTAGTACTAAAGCAATTTGTGCTATTTAGAAATATCATGTCTCAACATTCACCATTGTTTTGCTCACATAATAGATGAATCTTTGCTCCTTATCTCATATATGCCGAAACAGCGATGGCGTTGAATATCTGATCTATATGGGGCAAAAGAAAGTTATCATTTGAGTAGATATCATTCAGGTTGGTGTAATTAACACAGACTCGCCACCTTCCATTTTTCTTTGGGGCTACCACCATGTTCGCCAACCAATTTAGATATTTTACTTCTCTAATGAATTTAGCAGCCAATAGTTCATCAATTTCCATCTAGATGATATTTTGCCTATTCGGATGAAAACGTTGGATCTTTTGTTGGACAGACCGCGAGGTGGGTTAGATGTTGAGCTTATGGGAGGCCACAACCGGATGGATTCCTGGCATGTTTGAGTGAGTCCAAACAAAGATGTCCTTATTGCGTTGAAGCATATTTCTTAGTAGTTCAAGTTCATTATGCGCAAGCAAGGAACTGGTGTAAGTGATTTGATCCGTGTTGTGTGAGAGGACTAATGGTTGGAGCGGATTAGCTACAGATGGATTTTTCTCCATCAGACTCAGCAATTGCTATTTCTCCCTTACGTTTGATGGCTTCGGATGGGCCTCCTCGCCGGTCAAATGACTGGACTCTAACATCACTTGATAACATTGTCATGTGACTAGTTGGTTGCCAAAGAGATCCACTTGTCTTTTCGTGAGGTAGCTTACCATTTGATGGTACGTAGAAGGAATGGATTTCATTTTGTGAAGCCATGCACGTCTCATAATGGCATTATAGGGAGACAAATCGTCGATCATCGAGAACCACACACTTAATGTGATCAGGTCGGCTTGGATGGGCAACACAATATCGCTTAGAGAGGTTGTTGTAGCTTCATTGAATCTAGATAGCAGACATCCTAAATTCTCTAGGGCAGATGGCGAATAACCCATTTGCCTGTAGGCTGACATTTTCAAGAGATCAATTGAACTGCCCAGATCAACTAGGATTATTCTCACGTCAAATCCACCTACCCTAGTATTAGGATCAGAGCGTCTTCATGCGGTTGCAACACCTAATTGACATCTATTGGATGGAAGGTAATTGTGTCAATGATTGGATGCACATTTCCTTCTACGAAGGTGCCTTGGACGGAACTAATCCATTTTCTTGTAGAAGTCGCGTGAATCAACCTTCGCCTTTTTCGTCTAGAGGTTTGTTTGTCATCTATTGGACCTCTATGTATATAGTTAATGACAACTTTGAGAGCTGTCAAAGATACAGGGGCTTGGACGGCTGGCTCTGGTGCCACTTCTTTTTTCCCACTAGTTATACAAATGTATTACTTAAAGTGCCCAACCTTGATAAGTTTCTCCACCAAGTAATGCAAGCTCTTGCATTATTCAGTGGTGTGGTCGTGATCTTAGTGGTAGGAGCACTTTCTATTCTAGTCCCGTCTAGTCGGATCTATTTTGATTGACTTTAGCCATCTAAAGTCTAACAGGTCACAAATCTATGGAAGGAGTCTCTCATAGGAGATGCTTAAGGGGATGAGTCTCACTTGCTGTTACTGTTAATCGTCTTACCTCTTGTTTCCTTTCCTTGATTGGTTCGAGGGCTTCGAACTCCCCGCCCAATCACTCTTAGTTGGATGATTGGTGACCAAGACTTGTTGAGAAGCAGCTCGAATATCATCTTCGTGCATAGAATACTTGTTCGTTTGCTTGAATAGGTCATCCATTGTTGTGGGTGGCTTATTTGCGAATGACTCGAAAAATGGCGTGTTCGAGCTGATGCTTCGCTTGAAGATCTACAAGATGGCATCCATACTGCAAGATTCAACTTGAAGCACTGTATGCTCTAACCGCTTCATGAAGCCCCTTAGCATTTCATTTTCTTGCAACTTGATGTTCTATAGAGTGCTTATGTTCTACTTTTGGTGAGCAAAATATAGGTAATTGCCTACAAAGGCTTCCGAGATGTTCCAGAAAGTGTTCACAGAATTCTACGGAAGGTGATGCAATCAAAAGAGAGCTTGACCATGTAGGCTGGTCAGAAAGACCTTGCATATTAGTGCATTGTTCCCTATGTCGAGGGTCATGAGCTGCCTGTAGTGCATGATGTGGTTAAACGAGTCGTTCGTTCCATCGTACAATGTGAACTTGGGCACTACGAACCCTTTGGGCGGCTCGCTGCTAATGATATAGGGGTCGAATGGCATGGAGAGCATGTCATCTAACCATCGACTAATAGAGTCGAGTAGGGCTCGCGTCACTAGCACTTCCACCTATTGCTTCTTTGGTGGTTGAGAGGGTCATCCGAATGCGGTTGCTACGGCTGGCTGACCTAGACGTGCCCTCAAGGTCTCTGACATGTGCGGTTGCCCCTCCACGCCTGGTACTTGAGGTCCCATTTGGGCTCGCATCATGTCAAATAAATGTGACCCTCTGTTGTGCCTCATTTTCCTTTATGCCCAGGTGGAGTTGGTGCCTTCGTCCAACTGCATTTGGCGAGCTGGCAAAGACATCTCCTCAGATCATCTCAAGTAGCCGTCAGATGAGAACTTTGTGCCCCCGAGAAAAGATGCCTCAACAGATCTTCTTAAGGCTATTTGTCGGCTTTGAGTGTGCTGACTTTGAAAATGACCCACTATTGACATTTGAGCCCACAACTTTTCGTTCGTTTCTCTTAGTCATTCTGTTTGGTGGAGTAGAGTTTGCATCCGCCACTCATTTTCTTGTTGGCATCTCTTGACTCTTTCACGCCAAACAAAATAGTTTTCATCACCCATAGCTGATGATTGGCTTCTGGAGGGTGTTGACATCCTTAGTTGGTTCCCATAGACAGTGCCAATGTTGGTGTTGTGCCAATTAGATACAGGTCAGTCTAGCTTCATTGGAGTCACACGGACTTCTTCTCTGCACAAAAGGATGTTCAAACAAGTGGTCCGGGCACGCCCATTCAAAGCTTAAGTCAAAATCTAGTAATAGTGAATCCAATTTTTTTGAATGGCTATGTGCACGCATATCTTTTTCATGCATCTGGAGGGGTTTTTATAGAACATATGACGTTATCGTCACAACGTTGATTGTGCATTCATGTCTTTCTTATGCTGATGATCACAATCATAATGGATATTATGCCTTAATAAGGTAGTCAACGTCATCATCTTAGCATGAATTGGGCAATACCAAACAAGAGTTGCTAATTAGTGCCATTTATTGGCTGTCATGCAAGAATCTTAGACCATATCGTTGACTATGCATTTACGTTTGTCAACATCGCTAATTATGTGTAACAACTGATTGACATTGATTTTTGGGTGTATATGTCGTCTAGATTGTCACTCAGGCATTGGGTGTGATTAATCATCTGTCCAATGCCTGGAATTTTCGACTAGGTTGGTTTGTTCGTCTACAAGTCACAATCGGCTTGGTCTATCCATTCCGTTTGGCATTAGGGAAGAAGGAAATTTGTCTTTCCTCTTGCGCTAGACGGAGTTTGCCTTGATCCAGACGGATTATCTGCTTACCTTGGACAACCAAAAGGTCTTGAGCTTGGGAATGACACATGGAGGAATGCCTCTCACACACTCCTAACCCATTTATTTAAATTTCAATGTCCTATTAACGACAAGGCATGAAGAGTACCTAAAAAAACCCACCCTATTTCTATCCTTAATTTTTACTAAAATTGTGAAAAGAAGCTTTTCTATATATCTTATATATTATTTAAAGGTGCTTACTTACTTAAGAATACATACTAGCCTTTAAATACAAATCAATAAAATTCAAACCAGGAATACACAATAACATTCTAAAATGTATTTCTATGGATTACAATTAACAATGGAGTGTCAAATCATTTAGTATACCTTTAACAATTAATATTAAACATGCAAGTAGAAAATAACAGTTAGAAGAAGATTCTAAGGTATTTTTCTTAAGAGTGTTTCCTTAAACTCAAAATTTCATCATTCTTTAGCTTAAAAAATGAAGAAAAAATATTTATTTTTTTAGTCTAGGAAATCTTCTTCCATATGGCTTAGTAGGGATTGCTTTCACCTAAGGTAATAGTCATTGAGGATACCTTTATAGATCACTTACCTCTCAAGCATCATCTTAGCTCAAGGTTGAATTTCCCAAACATGAATTTCCAACTAGTTTTTTTTTTCTTCTTTTTTTCTCTTTTTTTAAAAAAAAAAATAAACATGAGTTTAGCTTGTGTAACAAGCACAATATAGTTGACTCCTAACTAGTTGGTTTTAGGCACTAGGGCTCAAAGACACAAAGCCATTATTTCCTCATAAAATTCTAAGATATGCTAAGGTTTTAACCTGACTATTTTTACAATTAAAAATATAACACAAAAAAAGTAAGTAAATTAATATTCTTGCTCTAACCATGTCTCTTCTCAAATTCGAAAGAAAAAAATCCTACTTAAGAAATTATCATGTAAAAAAAGCCATAAGTTACTAAGGCAAATAAAGAATCTCATTAACTAACCAAATATACTCTGCAAAATTTTGAAAAAGAAAAATAGGGCTATTACCTTCCCTTCTAGACCTAATTTATACATTGTTCACAATGTATAAAACAATAAGTAAAAATGGTAAGATGAAAGAATGTTAGCACATAGATTATGGACTCAGACTCGTGTATTCATATCTTACATTGAAACAAAATAAGTATCAAGTGCACCATCCCTTGAAATGTCAAACATGGGGGTGTCCTTAATCTCCTATCATCGTTAGTATTTTCTTAGGGTTGATGCATGTTACCATCAATAGTTGTAAACAACTAGGCCACAACTTGAAAAATCATTAGATTGATAAGTATAAAAGATTCAATACTCGAAAAAACTTAAAATTGCTAAAGGTACTAAAAATATAATCAAACCTAAAAAATAAAATAAAAATCGTAAAATCAAGTTACCTACCCTTAAAACTAAAAAATGTAGGCTAGGCTTCATTGCCTACCTCACCTCAAAGGTGCATGAGATAGCAACCTAACTTATACCTACTTTCATAAAGATAATTACAAATTGACCCATTTGTAATCTTTTTGCATTATCATAGTGATAATGGTAAAGGTAACAAATCTAAAGAATGTTAGTAGACTAACTTTCTTAAGACCTATAACTACTAAACTATCTAAGTGATCATCAAAATGTGAAAAACCAAAAATGAAAATAGAACCTATACCTAAAAGATTCTCAAGATTGGTATTTTCTAAGCCATGATAAACTATCTATTCTTAAAGTTGAATTTGCACTAAATCATTTGTTAAATCAACCTTATAACCTTAAACTTCATATTCATGAGGAGTATAATCAATATGCTTAAGTTGAGATTGATGAATGTCACCACTTCCACTATCAATGGGTAATGAACTCTTACATAATCTTATCAAAATTTTTAAAGTGAAAATCTCACGCAATAAGGAGCAGGTTTGTCACATCAAAGTCATTGCTATCTTCAATTAAAGGTAAGTCTAATTCAATATTTTCCTTATTATTATCAACCGCATCATGTGAGGTTTTTTTCATAGGCTCAATTCACCCAAAACTTAAGTTGTTAGGTTAATAGGTTTACTTGAATTAGCATTGAGTTGTTTCATCTCATCGTTTATTGCTTTTAAGTTATTCATCACATCTAGTTAGCTTTTCAGATTTTCCTATGCACATGCTCCAAACTTTGTTGATTTTGTGGAACTAATAAAAAAATCAGAGAATGGTAATGTAATTGAGAGAGATCGAAGGCCTCACGCCCTGCTGGAGTTAACATCAAAATTCTTAGTTTCATTAATCTCTTCATAAGTAGTTAACATCAAAATTCTTAGTTTCATTAATCTCTCCATAGGTAGGTACATTATTTTCTCCTGTTATAAGATTATCAAATACCATCATGGTCTTAGTTGGCTGCATTTCAACAAAGCTTTCCTCACTCAATACATTTAAAACTTGGCAAGATTTTTCAGTTAAAACATTGTAGAAGAAAAAAAATAACTTGCCAAGGTTCAAATCAATGTTTACGGAAAAGAATTCAATAACTTTGAGAATATTTCCTAACATTGGTTTATCCCTTTATTTTCAAATTGTTCAAAATATGTTAGTACTTTCAATAAAAAGGGAGGCTTAGTTTAAGAATTATACTTAGAACTAGGAGAAAAATTATGTCAACTAGATTGAATACACTATAATCATAATGAAATATGAAGTTACCAAAAGGCTGGGAATTAAAAGGTGAATGAGGAATCAATGGAAGATTGGGATAGTCTCTTATTGATTTATACCCTTGAGTAAGCCTAGAATTTAGATGGTCTCGTAATGAAGTATAATTTGATGGAGGCTTAGGACTAAGGTAATACCTCATTGACTTGTAAACAGGTGCGAGCTCAAATGGCATTCTAGCATTATCATAGTGACCATCGTTTTGGTATTCCATTGTAGCATCCCAATTTTATACTTTACCAACTTGATTTCAAAAGAAAATCTTAAGAAGTGAAATCTAATAAAAGAAAATATAAAATTAAAAAAATAAAAACTTAAATTAACCTAATGGCAAACAATTAATTTTTCAACTAAAAACAATTCAATAACACTAATCCCCAATAACAATGTCATTTTCTTAATTGCAAATATCTGTTGCAATTAAAATACGAAAGCCTAAATAGATGATAACATTGGCCACGAAAGACCAAAAATAGAATTATCACGACTTTATAATATTTTGAGTTGTCATCCTTTGGGATTAGCTTTAATGTGTTCAATTTATCTATATATATATATATATATATATATATATATATATATATATATATATATATATATATATATATATATTAGAAGGATTAATTATTTGTTTTGACTAATGAGATCTTAATTTAAATAAATAAGAATAAAATAGAGATAATTTCCTAAAATATTTTTAAAAATAAATAAAACAAAAGAAAATATATCAAAGAGTTTAATAATCTAATGTTGAATCCTTAGAGAGATGGACATTGTAATATCTAGGATTTAGGATCAAAGTCAATCTGATTCTTAGGACAAATATTGCATCCAAAATAAAGATTTTTATTTTTGAAATCAAATCTCTTAAACCAATTAAATATGATAGTTAATTTTGGTTTTTAGTTCTATCAATCAAAAGTTTATATTATCTTATAGATTCGACCCTTAGATTTATTAACAATATGACCAAAATGAGTTAACTAGTCATCAAGGTCTTCTCAATAATCACTAGCATCTTGGTAAGAATCCTCTATACCTTGTCTAGCATCTACGAATTCATAAAGTCAATCAAACATGATAGAGGATTTCTCCTTACAACCCCACATTTGGTTTCATATAAAACAAAAAAGTAAAAGAAAAGAAAGAAAACTAAAGCTTTATTAAATAATTGGAGAAAAATGGATCAATCTCTCCCCTTAAGTTTCATTTATTCCTTTTTTCTAGCCCTAAACAAAGCATATATATATAGCCTAACCTTAAAAGAGACACATGACAGCTTCTAATTGACCACTTATTCCAAATATAAGTCATAAAAAAAAAAAAAAAAAAAAAAAAACTAAAAATAGTACGAGTTCAAATAAGCATCATGCATTTTGAATTGGATGGAAGTAATTGGAACTCATTTTTGATGTGTTTTCGAGTTCAAAATGAGACTACCAATAGTTTGAAATCAATTTCAAATTCATAAGTGCCAAAATAAAGTAAGTTTGAAATTAAAATGGAGAGTTCAAAATCAAAGAGGTGAGTTTGAAATTTCCAGCCCATTTCAAACTCACCCATTACCAATGTTATTTTACCATGTTTTCAAGTTTGAAATGGGTGCCTATTATGTAAAATAGTTAGGAGAATTCAAACTCAACCACTATGAAAAGTATCATTGCATTCTATTTAGTTATAAATGGCTAAAAAACCATTTCAAACTCACCTTGTCAATTTTGAACTCATCATCCCCCTCTATGTTGTTTACTTTAAACACAAATAACTTCCTTGTTTTGGCGCCGGTTTGCAAACCATAACCTCACAAACTTTGAAACAACATGTAGATTACCTAAAAATGACATCGGGAAATGCTCCAAATTTCACCTCAAAGTTAGAGTATATATTGCTACCAGATTGCAAGTTCCAAATTTCCATGTGAATTAGTTGACATTTGCTTCAAGTCTCATTTCTCATGGTTCATTGCCTTCTACCTTACTTCATAATGGTCATTACATGTCTCTCATGCTCATGATATCCTCATCTTGCCTTTGTTTAGTTTTCTTCATATCTTAAGTATCTTGAGTCTCACATTAAACCTATTAGACCTTTTTTTTTTTCAAGATCAATTTTTTTTTTTTTTTGCAACTTGCACCTTTTCCTTCCCTTAAACTTGCAATAAATCTTAAAATAGAAGTTAAAACCTATAGCTAGGGTCTTAACATCAATTTGGTTGAGTTGGATTATTTGAGTGTTTCATACTACAAAATCCAATCTTTAAGAGCCATTGGAACACATAATTGAGTTATAATCTTAGACTTAAATAATCTCTCATTGATTTGTGAACATATGCAAGCCTAGCTCTTGATTCGGTAGCAATCTAGAGTCAATAAAGTTCTTAATAACTAAACAAGTGAGATCCACAAACAAATATTAAACTAGAAACAACAATCACAATTCAAATAATAGCAAAAAAAAGTTAATATTTCTAATCAACTTCCTATCCTAAGACTTATTTAGCATTGAATCCTCGTCAACAATATCACTTATGGTCATTTCAGTTGTTTGAGGTTAAGTTATCCCAAATATATAAAATTATATCTCATTCACCTTTTGTCCCAACCAAATAATTGAAAATGAAAAAAGCTAGGTTGCACAACTTCCAACTATCAATCCATAAGGACTCATGTGAACAAGTTAATAAAATTGTAGTCAATTATCTTAATTTAAGTTCTAAATCAAGGATGTAAATCCTTGATTTCATAAATTTTATTAACCACTATTATTGCTTATTCAAATTATGACTAATTATAAAACAAAGTAAAAAACATAATGGATCTAGTGTAGAGGATAAATTGATAAAAAAAATAAAGAAATTGTTATAAAATAAAATAATCAAATAATAAAGTTATCCAAATAAAGTCAAGTACCTAAGATCTAATCTCATATAAGAATAGGATTTTATGAAATCTTATGATAATCATATTCATCCGAATTCTAATTTCTTCAATTTTCTAGCCTTAATTCATCTCAAGCTCTCATATAAGATTTCCAAATAGCAGTTTATCTTTATGATTCAATAATAGAACCAAAGAGAAGTTATCCACAATCTTATAAGCATAATATTTTCTTTCAAGATTTGAGGTCCTAGAGAGGTTCAATTAAATCCATATGAAAAAGCTCTAAATAAATTAGTGCTAAAATAACACTTTTTTTTTTCTCAAGAGTTTTTATTTGCTTTACCGATTAGCATGCATCACAAACTTTATTCTTATTAAAAACAATATTTAGAAGGCCTCTCACAAGCTCATATTTGTTAAGTTGTGCAATGAAGTTTATGTTAACATGTCAGAACCTCCTATGCTACAACTAACTTTGATTGTTTATGGAAGGAAAACATTTGTTATGGTCATCATTAATTAATCAATAGTGATTTTTTTTTTTATTTCTATAACCATGAAAATAGTTTGATCATTTTGAATATCTTAGATGATATAATAAGATGGTTCAAATATCATTTTAAAACTTTTAGCATAAAGTTGGCTAATACTTAAAATATTATAGTTCAAATCATTAGCTAATAAAATTTTATCAATTAAGGATGAAACACTATCACCCATATTTCTACGTCCGATAATTCTACCTCATCAAAGGTTACAAATCTCCATTTCTTCTTGGTAAGAGTGACAAACATTAATTGATTTCTAGTCACGTGCTTTGAACACACACTATTCAAGAACCACTTGTCTTTTTTTGGTACCTACAAAACAAGCAAATTGTTTTAGATATACCTTTTCTAGTCCTTATGAGTTAGTTTTTCTCTTTTTTGGAACCTAAATAGATTTAAATTTTGGAGTAACATAAAGGGATTTTTTAAGGTACTAGTACTACCTATGTGATCATTTTTCTTAAAAAATTTACAAATGGTAGATGAGCTACTACCTAAAGGTTCTTTTGACAAAATATATTTTGCAATATGTTTTATTTTTAGGAGGCTTGTAACCTAGCTCATTTCTATCAAAAATACACTTTTAGCTTTACAAAAATCATGTTAACAACTTTTTTTTTCTTTTTATAATTTTGAAAGATAAGAAGTCATCCATTAAATTTTATTTCCAAAAACTTCATTTTCTTTTTCAAGACAAACTTTTTTTTTTTTCACAAATATTAAACTTTCATCTTAACTCATGAAGTTCATCTTGAAGAGATGTGATTTTTATTTTAAGAGAAACATTTTTTAAACCAACTTTTTTCCAAATCAATATATAGTTTTTTAAAGGCATTTTTAAATCATTATATCTTGAACTGAATTTTAACTCATCATTCTTTGATTCAATGACCATGAAGCATATGTTAGTTACTTTATTTTCTATTTATTCTTCATTACTTTTATTATAAGTAACCATCATAGCTTTCATCTTTCATTTTTTGGTTTCATGTTTTAGAAGAGGGCAATTTAGTTTAATGAGATCAAGCTTCTCAGATTTGTAGTAAATGATATATTTTTTTCTCATTGTCCATACTTATAGACTCTCTTCTTTACTTATCTCAAGCTTGATGAACTTTTTAAATTTCCTTATAATTAATTTAAGGTCTTCACCATCTTCTTTTTCTTCATCTTGAGCATCATCATTGGTAGATGCTTTAAGAGCAAATTTTTTTCTTTTCTTCACTTCTTAGTGACTCTTATGGTGATTTCATGAGTCATAACTTAGCCCAACAAGCTCTCTAAGTGGAAGCGAGGTAAGGTTTTAGTTTCTTGAATTGTGATTATTTTTACCTCTAATTGCTCAGGTAAAGACCTTGAAATCTTTATCACTTTTTTGGGTTCGATGTAGATCTTTCCTAATGCTTGAAGACCATTAATAATGTTGGTAAATTTAGTGAACATTTTAACAATAATCCCATTATTATGTGTAAAAATGTTAAATAATTCATAATTATGCATAAAAATGTTATTTTATTTATTCTTGTACTTGATTTCTTCCCTCATAAGACATCTTATGATATTAAAAAAGTGGCCATGACCTAGTATGACATCTTTGTTGGAAACATTTTTTTACATATAAATAAAATAAAATAGATGTCTTAAGTTTTGTGGCCCATTTAAATTTAAATTCAAAATTAAAACCCGCTCACATTATTGTCCCTAAAATACGGGACACGCCTCTTGGTGTTGTAACCATCCATCTATCGTCGTGGGGCACATCTCTTAGTGGTAACCACCCATTAGTATTTATTTTGTCTTCTTTGATGGGAAGAAGATATCAAGAAATATTCTATGTTAAACTTTAGAGGGATAAGGGTTTCTAGTCTACAAGAAGAAGTCTATGAGTTTCTATCAGTGCATGACCATAAGATCTTAGAAGGACTAGCCAACAAATCCGTAATTTTCTTTTGTTCTTTATTTGTACCAGGAAATTGTTAATTTGATTGTCATGGATGGAGGTATGATATTAGATTTCCACTTTTATTATTTGCAATTTTGAGAATTTTCTAACATTTGGTATCAGAGCCATATCTCTAGTTTGGCTTTCGATTCAGTTTGAAATTTATATTAGTTTATTTAAGGTATTTTGAATATTTGTTGGTCATTTATTCTTTTCGATCATTTTTATATTTTGGGTTCCAATATAATATAAGAAAAAGAAATAATCTTGAGTTTATTTAGGTTCAGTTATTTTATTTGTATGAGATGTTTTGTTTTTCTTTATACAACTCTTTGGATCTTATATTTATCTATTGGAGATATATTGATGATATGAACAACATGTATGAATTAAGTTTTATAAGTATTATTTAAAATCACTACTTATATTTGTTTACCATTAAGTTTGGTAAATTTTGATGTCATAGTAGGGTAACATGTGATTAATTAAGGAATAGCCACAACATTCTTGATTATGATAATGTTGATGGCAAAGGAAAATTTAATTTTTGTCACATAAAGTTAGTGACATCAATATTTGTGAATAAATAAAAATATATATAATAATTTAACCTCACAAGTTAATTATTATGCTTTGTATTTATTAGGGACGAGATGAAAAAAAAATCTAGTTGCCCATAGGCCTAAAAAATAAATAAATAAATACTAATCTCATTATAAAGTCATTAAAAAAAAAAATCATTTGTGTGTTGTATTCTATTCCCACAAGAAAGTTTATAATTGTTGGGATTGAGCTCTTAAACGCAAGATATAATGTAATAAAGTTAGACTTAACCATCCCTTTGTTATCCTTTTGGTATATTGACATTGATTTGAGCATTCAGTCTATATCTCTTACTTTGTGTATGACTTGTGTGCATTAGGAGTTGCATAGGAGATACAAGTTATAAATTCATTGAAGTAGATAAGTTGTCCACAATTGGGTCATGGATTTGGCAATCTAGTAGAGATTGTAGTGCACCACCTCTTAATTGGAGGGATGACTTGTCTTGGCCGTTGAGATGGGTTTCCCATGGTAAGTGCAATAGTGTATGTGATGTACACTAGATAGGACCTACGGTGAATCATGATGTAAGGCTATCAATTGTCATAATTCACTAAGCTACTTGTAGACTCCCAATTTTGTCCCTTGCCACTTGCATGTATCTTGGGGGTGTCGCCGACACCCAATTTCTGTATGTCACGGCCATGGAGCCCTTGTTGGGCTTAATCAGTTTTCGAACCTCACATGAGTTCACTTATGGTTCGATTGATGGATTTTTTAGATTAGGTGAGATTTTAGTTTGATCTTTTTATTTGGGTTGCTTAAGAGGAACTTTCGATGTTTAATTGTGTCAATTGCGTATTTTGCTTTATTTTCATTTTTATTTTTATTTTCCATTTGTATTTTAGCTTAACATTTAAACTATTGTTACGTGCATGCGATATTTATTTATGTTTCCTACTTTATTTATTTATACATTCACTTGTTTATTTTCAGAAAATTGCATGTGCTTGGATACCTGATTATCCTATTATTATTATTATTATTATTATTATTATTATTATTATTGTTAATTCGTATTATCATTACCATTATTATTATTTTTCGTATTATTATTAGTATTTACTTACTGCATGTATGTTTATTATTATTTCACTTTTCTTATTTTATTTTCAATTTTTTTTATTTTTGTTTGCATATCTTTGTTTTTATTTTTCATTTTCTTATCTTATTAACTAATAATAATAATAATAATAATAATAATAATAATAATAATAATAATAATAATAATAAATAAACAAATGAAGAGGCATGGGACCCAGGTAGCTACATGAAACAAAAAAAAAAAAAAGTCAAGAAGAAAATTGAGAAGTCAGCAGACTGCATGAGAAGAGAGAGAGAGAGAGAGAGAGGTTGGCTTCTTTTGCTGAGAATTAAGAGGCTTTGATAGGAAATGAGAAAGGATGAGATTACAAGAAATGAAAAATGGGATTCGGTTGAGTATCTTAGTAGGGAAGAAAAAGGAAAAAAGAAGAAAAAATCTGAGAAGGGAGGGATTCTGAGCAGTTGCGTGGGAAAGAGAAGAGCGCATATTTTCAAGATAGAATGGAGCTGGTTTCAAGAGAAGGTATAAGAAAGAAAAATAAAGAACGAAAAAAAAAATAGAGAAAAGAAAGGAGGAAGCAAAATGGAGTTGGGGGAATTTCTACTAGGTTTGGGTGATGACACCAAGAGCTAGAAGAGGCATATCAATGCTTGAGGAAAGTTTTACAGGTATGGTTAGCGAGCCTCTCATTTTCTACTGTTCATATTTTCTTCTCTGTTGATCTATGGATATTATTTGATGCTTTGATATGGATTCTGGATGCCCTATTTCATTTTGTTGATCATTAGTTAGTTATGGACTTGTTACTGTGTTACTCATCTCTTCTTTTTAAGCTAAATTTGGGAATAAATATGAAAGTAGACTCATCTTTGTTTTTGGTGCTTGAAAATCATGACTATGTTCTTTTGTTGAGCTCACTTAAATCTTTCCACCTGCATTTTAAGCACATGGACAATCCGTGAAATGGTACTTGGCTTGAAGGGTTTGTTTGTTTTGTTTTGTTAACTGTATCCTTGTTCTTCTCTCTGTTTCTGGGAGATATGTTTGGGTTTGAGGTGAAGGAGGAAACCCAAAACTTCCTAGGCACGAAGAGGTGATACATGGCCTCTGTTATGTTGCTGGCAATAGTCTGGATGAAGTTTCAAAACATAAAGCAATGGGCAATGAATGGTGGAAACTGGAAACTGCCCGATTGCTGAGTCATATCGGGCAGTGAGCCATGTCATCCCAATTTTTGCCAAGGTGCTTCAACTCACTCCTAGCATGAAATTCAAGTGCCCTCCAACAGTAGTTGCTGCCCGAACAATACTAACATGGACTACTGCTTGCAAAATGCGTGTTATTGGTGTATTAAGCATGGTGACAAGGGTTCCTTTAGGAATACAGGGGGAACACGCAGAGAAAAAAAAATGAAAAATATGCTTTAAGATACAGTACACTATGCACCGTTAAATGTTTCCAAAAATTCCAAAAATCCCGGATTCATGTTTTAAAAAATTCCCTTTCTAAGTTTTTGAAAATTCCAAAAATCCTGGATTCATTTTTTAAAAAATTCTCGTTCTAAGTTTCTGAAAATTCCAAAAATCTTAGATTTATTTTTAAAAAAAAAAATTCTCGTTCCAAGTTTTCGAAAATTCCCAAAAATTCCGGATTCATTTTTTAAAAAATTCCCGTTCCAAGTTTCTGAAAATTCAAAAAATCCTGGATTCATTTTTCAAAAAAAATTATGTTCCACGTTTCCGAAAATTTCCAAAAATTCCGGATTCATTTTTTAAAATTCCCGTACACTCAAGTTTCAGAAAATTCCAAAAATTTTAGGTTCATTTTAAAAAAAAAAAAAATCCCATACCCAATTTTCTAAAAATTTCAAAAATCTCGGATTCATTTAAAAAAAAAAAATTATTGTACCCAAGATTATGAAAATTCCAAAAATCCCAGATTCATTCATTTTTTTACAAACTCCCGGACCCAGGTTTCAAAAAATTCCAAAAATTCCGGATTCATTTTTTAAAAAATAAAAAATTCCCATACCAAAGTTTTCAAAAAAATCCGGATTCATTTTTTTTAAAAAAAAATTATCGTACCCAAGTTTCCAAAAATTCAAACAGTTCCAAATAACGTTTTAAAATCCTTGTTTTATTTTTTGTCTATTTAATCTTTAAGTTTTAGTCCTCCAAAAAGTTTCCAAAGTTGCGAAAAGTCCAGATTGAATTTTTTAGTGTCATTTCCAAAAATTTCCAAAGTTTCCAAAATTCTGATTATTAGGGGATGAAGTTCAAGCGGGAAAGATGTTAGTCCTCAACTGAAAACCAGTGGAATGGGTGTGGCTAAATTTTAGCCACATAGTACAGAGTCATGGCTATGCTTGATGGCCATTGAGTAGTGCCTAGAGATTACATATATATGATTTGGTCATGGCTGAAAATTTTAGTAAATTTGGAATTTGTATATATTGTGTGCATATGCTTATTGACTAACCCTTTCTCGTAGCGCGCGACTAGGGACCTCAGGTACGCAACTTTGTTTTGGTCATTAATTTCCTGTGTGTGCCGAATACTAACTAGAATTGCAAGTCTTGTCATTCATGTAGCTCGAGGGGGAAGTTGACTAATCTTCGACCTATATGCTCCAATGTACCTAATTCACTAGTAGAGACCGGATTCCGAGCCTAGAGGGGTGCTACCTCGTATGAGGTACCTTCCTGATAGGTAACTTGATCCCCGGACCTAGAAATCTAGTTTTGCAGACCGTTTTTTCCTAACTGGAGTCATTGAGGGGTTTTTGTTCTTACTTAATTTTCCCCATGTCAAAAATAAAATAAAAAGTAAGTGGCGACTCCAAACGAAAATCGTCACTCGTCGAGATGGATTTTCTAAAACTCGAAAACCACATTTTCTCCACATTGACGTTATCGTTTTAATTAGCGAGTTGTGCTAGTCGGTGGATCGGAGGAGGGTCCACACTACTATGCTGCATGGATTTTCAACCTTGAGAGGATATTGAGCATGTACCAAAATTAACAAGAGGCTTTGACCTATGGATGAGACCCTAAAGTGGTCATATATCCATATGGATTGGGTCATTGTTGATGAAGGCTGGTGGCAACAAGTATTTTCAATATAGGCATCATGATATCTCATGGGATTGAGACAGTGTGTCTCCTTGGGTAACCCAAAGGACATGTGATCATGAAATCTATGGTCAATGTAATTTCTTCAGCGGAATTTGACATATGCTCCTTGGAGTTAGAGTATGTCAGTTGATCACATAACAAGTGGGATTAGTGACTCAAGGATTTGAAAGGTAATCTTGATAGGTGATAGCACTACCTTGTTAGATTATAGACATCATTTCATGGGGATTTTGCATGCAATTGATCATAGACCCGAGCACTTAGTGTCTTGTTATTTACATAGGATATTGGAGTTCAGTTGATTTTTTGTAGTGAGATGTTGAATCAACTTCAAAATTGGATTATGAGGGAGCCAATACCCCTATGGGTCCCAGTAGTCCCCACTATGAGCTCATATACCTTGTTGGCATGGATTATGAGGGTTGGATTAGCTCTAGGCTCACTTGTGCATAAGTGTATTTTGGTAATTATGCAAGGTTGCACAGGGGTAAGTGAACAAGGTCTTTCAATTGGGCTAATTTATTAATTAGCAGGCCCTATTGGGTTAATTAATCAATTAGGACTCATTTTGGGTTAAATTAAGTAAACTAAGCCCATATAGGCTCAAGTCACTTAAGCTCATTTAGAATCTCTATAAATACCCCCAAGGGTTAGGGTTTCCATAACTTTTATCTTCCACCATCCAAAGAGAAAGAGAGTTATAGTCTCTACCCTCTTTTCCTCCCCATTGGAAGTGTGCCAAGAATAAGGTTGAGTCATCAAGCGAAAGATCGTGGGTTTACGAGACTTCCAATAACTCCAAGGTCGTCTTCAATACTTGGAATTTAAGATTTGGAAACGTCCAAACCTAAAGGTTAGTACTTTAACCCTAAAAGATAAATTTGTAAAAAAATTGGTATTGCTTTTGTTGCTTAAATCTAAGATGCCAACAATGATGACATATTGATTTTTGTTGTTTGGATTAATTTACATAGGTAAATTTTAATATTTGCTTCATTGCATGTTAGAAAGCTTTGTTATTTATTTTGTAGTTCAATCTACATCTATTCCAAATTTTGATTCATCTCGTATGCCTTCTCTAAATGGTGATAATTAACTATGTTGATTAGAAGGAGAAAATCCTTCTTATATTGGGTTGCATGGACCTTGATTTAACACTTCGTGTTAATGAGCCATCAATTCCTACGGAATCAAGTACCCAAACTGAGAAAACATCATATGAACGTTGGGAACAATCTAATCGCTTAAGTTTGATGTTTATCAAGTTTAGTATTAGCCTTAACTCTAAGTGCAATGAAGGCTACCTTATAGTGAGATTGCTTTTTCTAGACTAGACCTGGCTAACTTTAGGATTAGTGTTAACTTGACCTTTTCCATTCCTAGACCTAGAGCATGACCCTCTACCTTTTTTGTTATTAAGGATTTGATTTTTAAGGGAATTATAGTAATTTACTAACATATTTACATGAGCCTAAAACTTAGCAAATAGCTAGCTATAATACGTACTCTAGTCATGCCAATTTTATGACATAGGGTGCAAAATATAAAGGTCCAAGAGTCTCTTAACTAGAGGGCTTTTGAACAAATTTAGTAGAAGTTGACTTACCACTACTAAGAATGATGAATTGACTAATGTAACCCAAGCCTCTCTTGTATAGTTGAATTTTCCTTTAGAAAGAAACTCATCTAACTTTCTAAGATTAGGGTGAAATATCTCATTTCGACATACTAAGTCTTTCCTAAGAGTCTCAAGCTTAAAAGATAAAGTTTTATTTAGATTATTCAAATTATGATGTTGAGCTCCCAAAAACTTAATCTTCTCAAATTAACATTCTTCATTTTTTTTTACGTTAACAAACTTTATTTTTTTTTAAACTCATTTTCTGATTAGCATTTTCACAAGTCGATTTGAGGCTTTCATCATACAAAGTAGAGTAAGTAGTCTCGATATTATCAAAGTCATCATTATCATCACAAGAAAAATCATCAGTTTCATTCTCGACTATCCTAGGGTATGACATTTCCATAGAGGTTATGAAAACTACAATGTTTGAGCCATCTTGGCTCTCACTTAAGTCATCTGACTCTTTACCTTCTAATTAGGTACAACAAAGTGTCTTTTATTCTCACAAATAAAGCATTCAACTTAGCTATTTTTAATTATTTTTTATTTTCTTTATTCCTTATGAACATTTGTTTCCCTTCTTAGAGTCATCCTACACAATTTCTTTGAAGCATAACAACTTCTTCAAAAAAAAAATTAGAAAATGTAATTGCCTCAACATTGATTTGCACATGTTCACTTTCATCCCCATATTCCTTTTTAGAAGCTCTTAAGGCTCTGCCTTAGACATCTTAGAGAAAACAAGAGACATCCCAAAATTTAAAGAGATCTAATTAATTCACTCAAAAAAAAAAGAAAAAAAAAACAATCAACGTTATTATTCTTGTATATCACAAGAACCTTAGGTCCAAATTTTTATAGGAGGGATCTCAAGATTTTCTAACTACCTTAGAGTTAAAGACCTTTGTATGTGACAACTAATATATCTTAAGCCTCTTTATCGTATTTACACTTTGTTATCCTAAGAAATTAAGTGGTTTTAGATTAATTATATTCGAAACAAAATTATCAAGCTAACTATTACATTAAGAGTAATTATTTTAATTTAACCTTAAACTAAGTTAATTAGACAATAATCGATATAATGACATGATGGAATACTAAAATAATGATTGTTTAAAGTAAAAAAGTTACTACAATTATTTTCACTACTATAATTACATATCTAATCATCAAATTTTCAAATTAAGAATTTTTATATATTGAATTATGGATTGATGCACCATCTATGTAATTTAATTTCTTTGGTTTAATAATAAAACTTGAAAGAAATTTTATGTCTAGTCTTGAAATAATGAAATTACAATTAATAGTTTATTATTAATTTTTAGTATGTCCCTTTAGATTAATTATTTATTAAGAGCAATCAATCCTATGGATAAAATTGTTAAGTCACAAGTACATCTAAAGAAGTTTGGCTTGTGGCAAATTAGGCTATATTGAGGTATTAAGAGGATTGGTTTTGTTTTAAACTTAAAATGATTTAAATTGACTTTTGAATTGGAGCGCTCAAGACCGCTCAAGCACCCAAAGCGCTCAAGAAGTGGGTGAGTTGGCTCGAGCGGTCATGCAAATTCTGCTGAGATTTTTTACACAAATATGGTTTAGAACTCTTCCAAAATCGAAACTCTTCAATTTTTTTGCCTATAAATACCTCTCTATTACCTTGAGGGTTAGAGATTTTTGGAAATTGGAAAGAGATCTCAATTTATTTTGAGAGGTTCTTATTGAGAAAGAAAGCTTAAAGTGTCACACCATTCTTAATCTCTCATTCAAGAATTTGATATTTGAATCTTGAGTTGAAGACCTTCGTCCATTCGACAAGGCTGAAGTGATCCACTAAAGCAATTGAAGGTTGTTGCATCACGGATGTGAATCAAGTTGTTGGTACCAGAGAGTTATTCTTTAGGGTAAAACAACCAAGTAAATCTATGTAACTTAATTTCGTATAGTGGATTTAAATTAATAGGTCTTAGACCTCGTGGTTTTTTATCACTAAAATTAGTGTGGGGGTTTTCCATGTAAAAAAATAATGTGCCTCACTATTTATATCTTTTATATTTGATATTATGTTTGAATTGCTTATAATTGATAAAATTATTTATCCCTAACATCTCGTAGGACAAAAGAATTGGGTATAACATATAAATCTTTATTGAAAATTTTTAAAACACCCATTCACCCCCTCTATGGATGTTCCCTATTGGACTTTCGGTTTTTCAAAAATCAATCGCATGAATGAATACATAGATATAATGTTGAAAAACCACCTAGCAAACTACTGATTACTACCCAAAAGTGCCATTTTACACCTTTAAGTCATTATGTTTTAAGCACTTTTGTGTAGTAATTCTTCACCTTTATTCCAATTGGCATGTTAAGGACCTAGCAATGACTTCTAATCATATTTGTGGCTAGTTTTAGTGTTTTGACATCTTTTTGGATCATTAAGACAAGCCAACCAAAGAAGAAAAGCAAAGAGAAGCAAAGAAAATCAAAAGAGAAGCAAGGAGGAAATCTGAAGTGAGCAGCTGCAGTGTTCTTTGGCACTTTTGGAGCACTTCCCGAAGTCCATTTTTTACATGCTATATACCGTTTCGAAGCTCAAGAAGTCAAGAATCCAACGCTTCAAACCGTGCATGATTTGGAGCTGAAACGAGGAAGTTATGACTTTCGGAAGAGAACTGCTCCAGGTATGCGAAAATTTCGCATACCTTCTGAAGGGTATGCGAAATTCGCATACCTGTGCGAAATTCCTTCTGAGGTGTGCGAAATTCGCACACCCCCTCCCCTGTTTTGCCGACTTCACTTTAGATATTTTCTTAAGTTCTTTTGATGTAAATTTCCTTTCTTCTCCTTGTAGCAAGCCAATGAAAAGCTTTGCTTTTGTAAAAACTATATAAGGGGTGGAAATCACCTCTTGAAGACATGTAACACGGGTGTTGAGCTGAACACTTAGCAATATACAGAGCACTCTTATTTCTATTTTCTCGTTACTATTTTCTCTTTCTTGGAAGCCAAACAACCTCTGAGGATGTTTTCTCAGAGGATGAGAGGCTAAACTCTCGGTTTCTTGGAGTGAAGGAAGCTAGGTGAAAAGTCCAGATGAAAAGTTGGAAAACGCTCGTGCATTAAATTCAGGTAGTTGAAGTTCATAAATGGCTTTTTAATCTAAAGTTTTGCTTTAAATCCCTTAGAATCACTTTGAATGGCCAATACATGGTAAGCTTCAGGTCTTTATGGATGCTTATTGCTAGATCCATATTAGTCCATTAGTTATCATGTACGAGCCATTGGAAAGTGGTTCAAGGTGAAGACCTATATAGTGTCTAAAGCCATTAATGGACCTTGACTACCATTTCTATTGATTTTTATGGATTAAATCTTCATTGTCAAACCTACACCGGTTCGGGAAATAACTATAGGTTAAATCCCCAATGCGAGGAGAAAAATCCGAAATTTTCCACTTTGCATTTTAAACTTGATCCTAGCAATCCTTAGCTCCGAGAAACTTTCTTTCTTCCATTTTTAATTAGTTTATGTTATTTAGGTTCAAATACTTTCAAAACAATTTTATTTTCTTTTTAAGCTTTAAGTTTTTGATAAAGGAAATCACTAAATTTAATTTCTAATCATGAGTATATCACTGGTAGAATGAAAACCCATCCCAGAGTTCGACCCTAGAGCCACTATACTATAGTAGCTTTGCTACACTAGTACGAGGTCATAGGTTTTATAAATGTTTTTTGATTAAATGACCCGACTGGGAATCCATGCGAATCAAAAATGGCGCCGTTGCCGGGGATGGTGCCACAATACAGTGATACAACCTTTTAGAGGCTACTTGTGATTTTCATCACAAGTTTGGTGAATTCCTTTTTCACTAACTTTATTTCCTTTCTTTTAATTTTATTGTTTTTTTTTCTAACCTTAACTTTCTTCTAGTTTTCTTTTGTTTTAGTTGTTTTTGTTTTGTTTTTTCAGATAAGTAGAGATTTG